>NW_012267398.1:1422745-1441318 GCF_000151885.1 Dipodomys ordii | reverse complement strand
TGGATCAAGAAAATGTGGTATATATACACAATGGAATCTATGCCTCCATCAGAAAGAATGACATTGCCCCATTTGTTAGGAAATGGAAAGACTTGGAAAAAAATATATTAAGTGAAGTAAGCCAGGCCAAAGAAACATAGGTCCCATGGTTTCCCTTATTTGCAATAACTAGTATACATCTGAGACAAGCAGAAACAGTCAGATAGGTTGATGTTAGGCAAAATGAACCCCAAGGTAAGAATTCAATTTTTTTTCTTTCTTGCAATTGTTTCTAACATATTTATAAGATGATTTCTTTGCTGCTTTGTATGTCCCTCCCCCTCGGTATAACCCACTGTATTTGATGTTGGTATAATTTGTGAAGGGGAAGGGAAAAATAAATTGTTTAAATAGGGATACAGATGGGCCCATTGCAACAATGAAATGTACAAGATGTTACGTCGAAAAACGAACTTTACAACTTTGGCCAGATGAGGGGGAAAGGCGGGGAGGGGGGGAGGTATGGGAAGATGGGAAGGGATGGGAAGGGGAAACAAAGGAGGAGGTAACAATGCTTGATAAGAAGTGTACTCATTACCTTGCTCATGTAATTGTAATCCCTCTGTATGGTATTTTTACAATAAAAACCAAAAACAACCCAAAAAAACAACAACAAAAAAACCAGTTCTTTACGGTGGAAATATGTTCCTTCTTTATAGTTCATGGAAATATATAGGACATTATTATTATGTACACCTTCCCTACTGTACCACAGAACACCAGAACTTGCTGCTACTCTAATCAATCTCTGCCCATTCCTATCTTTTGATTAACCATCATGCTACTCACAATTTCTGTGACATGAAATTTGTCATTCTGTGAACAACTTTATTTAACATAATGATCTCTAGTGCCATCGGTGTTACTACAAATGACAGTACTTATTCTTTTTTTCCTCTTTTTTTCTTTTTTTCTGCTGTAATGGACTTGAACTCTGGGCCTGGGAGCTATCCCTGATCCCTTTAGCTGAAAGCTAGTGATCTACTACTTTGAGCTACAGCTCCACTTTCAGTTTCTTAGTGGTTAATTGGAGATAAGGGTTACATGGACTTTCCTGCCTACGCTGGCTTGGAACTGCAATCCTCAGATCTCAGCCTCCAGATTACAGGCCTGGCCACCAACACTGGGCAGCAATTACTCTTTTTAATGGCTGAATAGATATATATTATATTTCTACTCATTGGTTTATAGGTACCTAGATTGTTTTTATTTCTTGGCTATTAGGAAGCAATTGTGTGATTAGAGGATTCTGACATACTGATTTCATTGCTGATCAGAGTTGTTCTATTTTTAATTTTGTCTTCCATAATAATTGTATTAATTTACATTTTCACCAGCATATGTTATAATACTTTAATAATAGCTACTAAAATCTAGATGAGATGATATCTCATTGTAGCTTTGACTTGCATTTCCAAATGTATACACTGAACTGTGTTTATATCCCTGAAATGAGTACCATGTGATCATGGAGAATTCTTTGTTCTGATGTGCCGGTGGATTCAGTTTAGTAATATTTGTTCAGGTTGTTTGCATTTTTATCCTCCAAGAATATTGCCCTGGAGTGTCTTTTTTGGTTGTAGCTGTATATCATTTGGTGTTATTTGTAATGCTACAGAATGTAGAAAATTTTCCTCCTCTTTTGTTTTAGGACTAAGGAAAATTGGTATTAGTTCTTGTTTGACTGTTATAATTCATCAATGAGTTCTCATGAATTTGGTCCTGGTATTTTCTTTGGGAGGCTTTTTGTTACTGATTCAACTTCACAAGTTATTATTCATTGGTTCAGGTTTTGTATTGCTTATGATTCAATCCTGGTAAGCTGCATATATATAGAATGTGTCCATTTTTCTAAGTTATCGAGTTTATTAGCATAAAAGTTTTTTTATAATCCCTAATGATCTTTTGTAATTCTATGACCTACATGCATTCTTTATTTTTCTGTCTGTTGAGCTTCAGTCTGATCAAGAAGAGATAGTCAGCGACCTAGAAAGTTCCAGAGAAGAAAATGGCCTGGTGCTACGTGCTTATGGCTCTATGATTCACAAGACTGACAATAAGAGAATCACAAGTTTCAGGCCAAGCTGGATCATATGGTGATTTGCAGGCTAGCTAGATCCAGAAAGAAGGAAGGAAGGATGGAAGTAAGGACTGAAGGAAGGAAGGGAGGGAGGGAAGGAAAGAGAAGTAGGCAGTGGAGAAAATGGAGGCAGCAAAAGTTATATATTGTCTTTAGGCTAAAACTATGAAAAAGAAACCAAAGTAAGTGATATCAAATATTACCTACAGTATCACCATTCATTAAAATGCATAGAACTGTTCAATTTGATACCCAAAACTGTCTCAATAGTGCTTTAATTCTACCAGCAGCAGAATGGTTTTTTGCTGCAGTCTAAGACCTCACTCACTTCCTAAATAATGGTGCTTCTTTGACAAACAGTTGAAAAAAGCCAACATTTGATGCAAACTCATGAATCCTATATAAACCACACTTCAACAATGAAAGTTCGTTTCCTCTAACAGAAGTTTTGAGAATTTTTTTCTACTTAGATTCTCATCAGAGAATGATAAATGAGACCAAATGGAGCCTCTGCTGGACTTGTGTTTCTTCCTCTTTGGAGCTGTTCTCCCAGGCTGTATATACCTAAAGACATGTTCTTAATTTTTCTATTGAATAAATCTTCAGAAGATTCAGATCAGATTGGGAGGTGGAAGACTTTGTAATGCTAAGTTCATCTCTCTTCGCCACTTGCAACAAAACAAGGTGTCTCACTTGTTCACCCTCTGTATTTTTCTGCAGTGAAGGCTCCAATATGATAGAACATTTTTAGAAATTCAAACAAAATCTCTTAAATGTCACAATAGCCTGCTAATTATAGGTCGCATGGTAATTAGCCATGTGGAAATATCAACCTTGTTGCCATTTTTCTCCTGCTCATTTCTCTTCTTCTTCCTGCCTCTGCCTACCATCAACTTATTACCAATGCTTTATCTCTAAGCAAGAGTTTTAGATAGTCTTAATATCTTCTATCTCCTGAAATATTTCATAACAAATGCCACTAGAAACTTCACTTACCACTGAAGTATTACTAAACTCTTTGATTTTCTCTGATAGAGAAATTTCCTGAAGTTTGGTGGTTTTTGTTAAGGATTTTGAACAATTGTTAAGGCTTGCAGTAGTCTCCCTTTGACTTCACCAGGACCTTCTCAGCTGGAAAGGAAACATGTGAAAACACAGTGCCAAGGGCAAAGTTACCATGTCCTTATGTCTTAAAGAGCCCTAGTGCCTCTCAAACACATTCTCCATCCTCTCTACCACCAGAATTCACCAATGCCAGGAGTCTTCCTTCTCTCAGAAATTGAGCTGGAAGTGAGAGAGTGAAGCAAGAGTGTGGGAGAAGCACAGCCCACACACAATGAAAAGAATCCAGAGCAGCGCTCCAGCTATTGCAATGATGAATGCTACCCTAATGGGAGCAGAATAAGTTCAGGGGCAGACAAGTGACCACAAAGAAAAATATGAAGTTTGTATCTTCTAGAAACATTTGTGAGTTTCTGGGCACCCTTCTGAAGACTATAGACCTCCCACAGATGCATTAGCCATCCTTGCCTTCCCCCTCTTTGAAATGTTGAATTAATTTCAGTTTAGTACCTGACTTTCTCCCCAGCAGTGGGAGTTTTGCTAAATTCAATAGTAAATTGAACCTCTCATTAATTAATGTAATACATATTTCCTGAAAATTGATATGAACTGGGATTACTATGAGCTATAGGCAAAAATGCACATGGAAAAAAATGTGACCCATGCAAGTATGAAGTGTAGTATCTATGAGGAAGATAAATTCTACACAAAGGCTCAAGCAAATAACATTTGGTGCCAAGAGAGGCACATCACCCCATAGAGCTGCACTCTCCTGAGATATCATAAGGGATTTTTTTCTGGTTGTGAAAAGAGAAGTCTTCCCTGGGAAGCAGTTCCTTTAGCAAAGATACCAAAGATAAAAGGGAAAATAAACACTAGTTATATCAATCCAGCTATACCAATACTTTTTCAAAAAAAATAAATGGAAACAGAGAAAATTCTTACAAATTTATTATCTGAGGTCAGTATTTTCATGATACCAAAATTAAACAGAAATATAACAAAAAATAAAAAAACTATAGGGTAATATCACTGATTTAATATGGATGCAAAATTCTCGAGCAAAATACTAGCTATCCAAATTAACAGCACATCAAAAAGATTGTCCACCATGATCAAGTTTTACTTTTCCCAGGAATTCAGCAATAGTTCAACATATGCAAATCAATAAATGTGACACATCACAATAGTAGAATAAAGTCAGAATAGCATATAGTCATCTTAATTGATACAGAATGGTATTTGATGAAACCAACTATCCCTTCACAACAGAATGTTGAACAGTGTATGTATGGAAAAGCACACCTCAGCACAACCAACTCACCACATCTAATGTCATACACAATGAGGAAAAGTTAAAATACTTTTCTTGGGGCTGGGAAGGTGGCTCAGTGGTAGAACGCTTGCCTTGCATGCCTGAGGCCCTGGGTTCCATTCCTCAGCACCACATAAGATAAAAGAAAAAAAGCCGGAAGTGGCGCTGTGGCTCAAGTGGTAGAGCGCTAGCTTTGAGCTGAAGAGCTGAGGGACAGTGCCCAGGCCCAGAGTTCAGGCCCCATGACCGGACCCAAAAAAAAAAAAAAATACTTTTCTTCTAAAATCTGAAATTCAGTGAAATAAGCCAGACTTTGAGAGACAAAAACTATATGGTCTGGTTCATGTGGAATCTTTTTAAAAGTTGATCTGAAAGGAAAGGACATTATAGTGTTTTGAGGCTTGAACTCAGGGCATAGGCACTGTTCCTGAGCTTTTTTGCTCAAGGCTAGTGTTCTACCACTTGAGCCAAAGCACCACTTCCAACTTTTTTTGTTGTTGTTGTTACGCATGGGGCTTGAACTCTGGGCTTTGGCGCTGTCCCTGCGCTCTTCAGCTCAAGGTTAGCGCTCTACTACTTGAGCCACAGTGCCACTTCTGGTTTTCTAGTGGTTTATTGGAGATAAAAGTCTCACAGACTTTCCTGCCTGGGCTGGCTTTGAACCGCGATCCTCAGATCTCAGCCTCCTGAGTAGCTAGGATGACAGACGTGAGCCACCAGCGCCCGACTGAAAGGAATGGACATTAGAATAATGATTACTAGAGGCTAACAAGCATCATGGATAAGTGGAGGGTACAAAGTTAAGATACACAAAAATTAAAAAAATTCTAGTGTTTTATTTCACAATGTGGCAAGTATGATCAACAATACTTTACTGGGTATTTCAAAATATCTAGGAGAAAGTTTCAAATTTTCTTTATCATAAAGAAATGGTAACTTTTTGTGGTGATAGATTTGGTAATTCCCCTCATTTGCCTTAACACACTGCATGGATGTATGGAAATATCACACTGTACCCCATCAACTTCTAAAATTATCATGCTTCAATTAAAAATGAAGCTTATAAAAAAAGTAATTGTTGATTAATGGCAGAGGAAACAATCATGCATGCTAATTGATTAAAAGAAGTCCAGTGTGTAGAGCAGGGCAAGCAGTAAGCCTGATTGACAGTTCTCAGTCACACCCAAGGCTGCCTCATTGGGCTGTGTTTAGTAGTTTCCTCAAATTCCTAGGATCAATGGGTCACCATCAAAAGGGAGAATACCAATTGCTTAATAAATTTAATCATGTCAGTGTCTCCCCATCAATACAACATTTCATTATATCCCATCCCTAGAACTGCACCTACTTTTTCTGATTTCCTTTGTCAACTGTATATAGGAAATGTTTCCCAATTCTTCATTATTAATCCACTATGGGATCCTCACCATGCATCCAGCCCAGAAGCATTAAGTAATAAGTGTCCCAAAGGACCAACAAGGGTAAAGACCAAAGGGCAGGATGAAGAATAAGAACATAATATTTTACTGTTGGATGCTGGCAGTTCACACCTGTAATCCTAGCTACTCAGGATGCTGAGATCTGGAGGATTGTGGTGCAAAGCCAGCCAGGGTAGGAAAGTCTGTGAGGTTTTTTAAATCTATACTTAAATACCAAAGAGCTCAGCCTTGAGTGAAAAAGCCAAGCAAGAGTATAAAGCTTTGAGTTCAAATTCTAGTAAGGCACAATGAATGAATGAATGAATGAATGATAATAGTGGTACCTTGGAAATGAAATGGAGGTAAGAATATAAGTTCTTAGGATATTTATTCAATAAAGATGACAAGAAACTTGTTTATTGGTTGAGAGAGCTAACCTGTGAGATTCTGACTTGCACCATTGGCTGTATACTGGCCTACGAAACTACATTTTAAAAGATTAAGAAGAAAATGAATAGAATACTTTAAAAGAAAGATGTGAATAAGGCAAAAGATCACCACAGGACTAATGACAGTTACAAACCAAGACAGGAAACACAAATATCTCTTGAAATTGGAAGTTCGTTTAGATAAATCAATAGGGGCTTTTCAATAAATGGTAATAGACAATTTCAATGACAAAAGGCTGTTAAAGGCAAAAATACTGCCCTAATTGCATCTATTCTTTATCTCTAACACTAACCAAATTTTTACAGACCATAAATATATCTTTATACACAGGTCAGCAGTTAATCATGCAAAAAATTTACATACAAATAGAGCAGAAGCCATTATCAATCAGGAGTTTAGGGAAGAGTTGACCTGTGGCCGGCACGATGTAAACAAAAACCAAACTCCAGTCTCTAGCACTCCAGATTATCACGTACTCAGGAGGAAAATCCACCCTCAGCTCCTTGAAATTGCTCATGCTCCTCAAATCTTGTCTTCTCAGCCTTTAGGTCATGCAACCTCTCTCCATATAGAGAAGAGCAGAGCTGTTTTGACCCCAAGTCCTAAGGACCAAGAATATTATTGAAAGTGGATAGTTTAGCTCTTTGGAAATAAGTCCCAGCCCATTGTTTCTCCAGCTAAACTGAAAGGTGCTAGTACAGAGTAGGAAAGAGGAAACACAAACAAATCTGTATAGAGAAGCAAAAGGTCCTTTCCTCCAAACAGTGCTCCATAGAAATGTTCTATGTCACCCTCATGACTTTGTTCTTGATCTCCTTTTATATTTGGCAGCTTCAATATTTGAGACTTCAGTGGTGAAAAATTCCACCAAATCTCATATTCAAATTGTTCTTTTGAATTGAGCTTAAAAATGGAAACCTCCCAGTTGTTATGCTCCCAAATTTTCTATACTAAGTGAAAAACACTGAAAACAGGGATTTCTCATGTCTAGACTACAACTATTTAGTTGAGCTTTTTCTCCCACTTTTCTGAACTAGTCTATGACACTTAGAAAAAGCTTAGTAGAATAATTACAGTGCTATAAAAAGGTTTTTTTTCCTCTAAACTAACTTCATCTGGTACATTACAAGATGCATCAATACGTTTCCCAACCTGACAGCCATTAAGTGTTTGCTTCAAAAAAGCAGAAAACTGCATCACTTTGAGAATAATGACTAATTTTTTTTCTAATGCTTAAAGACACAAATCTGCCTGCTATGCAGCTCTGTTTGAATCCTTAGCCCTCACCTCCTCCCTTGAAGTACCCAGCAATATCACAAAATCCTTGAAAATGTATAAAATTTATTCTGTGAAGTCTATTGTAAGAAACAATCATAATGTTTACAGGTACATTTACTGTTGTAACTGTTCTGTATATTATGTTATAAGCAATGCAAGTAATGATGACTAAAATCACAACTACTATTTTTTGATAAAACACAAAAATATTAAGTAAATTCAAAACTTATCCCTAGCTCTTTATATACAAAGCTTTACAAGTCAAACTACTGTCAACTAGTTTTTGTGTGTGTGCTGGGCCTGAATGCTGTCCCTGAGCTTTCATGCTCAAGGCTACAGCTCTACTATGTAAGGTGCAGTTCCACTTCTGGATTTTTGGTGCTTAGTTGCAGATCAGAATCTCATGGAATTTCCTGCCCTGTCTGGCTTGGAACTGCTATCCTCAGATCTCAGCCTCCTGGGTATTTAGGATTACAGATGTGAGCCACTAGCACCTGGCTACTCCACTATTTCTTAAGCATTACTCAATAATTACTTTTTGTACTATTTATGATACTAAAGATTATTCTCTGTCCTGTTTTTATGGATTCTTCCCTCCTGTTGCTCCCCTCCAAAATTATTTTATATTGCTATGACTTCATCTTTTAAGAAGCATCTTCTCTTGGGGCTGGGGTATTGTTGAAACAACACAGGCTTTAGAAGGCATGAGGCTCTGGCTTCAATCTCTAGCACCAGTGAAATAAAATAAAAGTAAGACATTTTGACACTCAAAATCTAGCCAACTAAGTTGTTTTTCTCGTTTATTTATTTTTATCATGTTATTCTTTCTTTCTGCCAAGGAAAAAGTAGAATGCATTTTTCCCAGGTCTCCAATCATCTTTTTATACTGGAGTTTGATCTCAGCACCTCAAACCTGCCAGGCTCCTTGTTTGGTATTCTACCACTTGAGCCATGCCTCTAGCCTGGCTTTTTGCAGACACAGTTTTTAAAGAATGAATCTCTGCCCAAGCAAGCTTTTAAGACTGGATCCTCTAAATCTTAATCTCCCTTAGCATTAATCTCTAAATCTTAATCTTCCTTAATCTCCTGTAGCATTACAGGTGTGAACCACCGGTGCCTGGCTCCAATCATCTTCTTGCACCAACACAAATAAATAACCTGCTTTTTTCCTCAAACCTAAGGGATGCCATAAAATTAACCCTACCAGTTTTGTCTCTGATACAACTTTATTGAAGGTGCAGTTACACTTGTTATAGCAAATTTTAAAATTTAGGATTAGAAGAAATTGACATAAAAACCACACTAGCTATGTAATTAATGTTGCTAGTAAAGAGTATCAGTTATGATGTTTCATTTTTGTTACCGATGTTTCATAGTTTCTTTAGCTGAATTTGGAGTAGAAAGCCACCAAAATCTCATTTTCACGGAAGCAGCTTGTGTGAGGGTTCTGGGGCTTAGTTTGTGGCGTTGCTCAGGGAGGCAAGTGAAGTTGTCTGAAGGAAGCTTGCTGCGTTTTGTGCTGGATCACACAGTAAACAGGGTAGAAATTCCAGAATTGGCTCCACGAGACCTGGAGGACTGAGGCTCATTGTTAGGGGTTGAATCTAAAATACCTACTAAAGGCTCAAGGATGAAGGTTTGGTTCTCAGAAACCATCAGGTCAGGAGAGCTCTGCCTTCATCATGGCACTCATCACTGATGGGATTCTAATTTAAAAGCATTTCTGGGACATGGTGGGGACTTAGTAGGCTCTACTTGGAGGAAGTGGATAACCAGAATGTTTCTTTGAAGAAAGTATCTTCTTCTCTGTCTCTGCTTTCTGGCAGCAGCATGTGAGCAGCTCTAATGAATTATCACAGAAGCAGACGTAGAGCTAAGCAAACAGGAGCTGAAACCTCTGAAATTGTGAGCTAAAATTATTTTTTTTTCCTCCTTTAAAGTATTTCCCTTAAGGCTTTGTCTCAGTGATGAAGTCTAACTAACACATCTATGCACGCAAAAAGGCAGATAGACACAGGATCAGCCAGCCTTTGCACTTGATCCTGGTATTTCTGCACACAGAGTCGGTACTTTGCTGTCAGCCCCTAGAGTTTTCGGTTGGTTTGGTTATCTGCTTATGTATGCATACTGAGTTTATCTGTGTGTGGTTGAAAAGGCAGTAGAGGTGCTCACTACTGCCACCCCAGGCAAATTCGCATACAGCAGCACAGCAGGAAAGTTTGGAGGAGGAGTCAGAAACCCCCATCAGGTCATTGGTAAACTTTTTGTTTTTATTTGTCTCTGTTTTTTTAAAAGTAGTTTGTGTTAAGCCGTTAACATTGGTGGGCAAATAAAAGCTTCCACGGTTAGGTGAATGTTCCCATCTTCCACTTTAATTTCATCATATAATCAAGCATTCAAAAGAATCTGTTCATATCGTATGAAATTATGTGTGTATATGTGTATGTGTGTGTGTTTGTGTGTGTGTGCACTCACGCATGTGTGCCACTACTGAGGCTTGAAGTCAGGGCATCTTGTTCTTGCTTGACTTTTTCACTCAAGTCTGTCACTTTATCATTTGAGCCAAAGCTCCATTTCTTTGTGTTGTTTGTTGGTTGCTTTTGTTTTCTGGTTAACTGAAGATAAGAATCTATTGGCTTTAGTTGTGCAGGCTGGCTTTAAACCTGTATGTTCAGATCTCATCCTTTTCGGTAGCTAGCATTACAGGTGTGAGCCACCAGCCATTGGCTTGTACAGGAATATTTTTAACTGAAAAATCAAGTTAATTTGAATGCCCTAGTTAGTTCTTTTTTTTTTCTTTTTCTTTTACTTTTTTTTTTCAGTCGTGGGGCTTGAACTCTGGGCTTGGGCACTGTCCCTCAGCTCTTCAGCTCAAAGCTAGAGCTCTACCACTTGAGCCACAGCGCCACTTCTGCTTTAGTTATTTCTACATCTTGAATTTTATCAGCAGCGTCAACTCATTTTAGTTCAACTTAATACTTATAGGTTTTCAACTTATCTAACTAGTGCCCCCCTCCCGAATAAAAGAAGAGTGGATATTGAACAGAATCTTAAAATGTATCACTGCTTAGTAAAAATGAGGAGATAAAGAATAATTACATTCGAAATTAAAGAAGACCACAACTCTCACAACAAAACAATCTTGTAAATGTCTAAACTGCTTTTAAATATAGACTAATGAATTAATTTGTCTTGATCTTGAATTGATGCAGTCAACAAATAAATATTTCATAGAGAGTAAGCAGAGTTTAACACTATGGGATTTATTATTTACTGAGGTTAACTTAAAATCAGGTACACTACCAAATTTTATATTAAATATTTTCTTCAGAATGAGGGTATTAAGATACTAATATATCTATGGAAATGTTTTTAATCATCATTTTGCATAGTGAAAATGTGCTTTCTTCATGGTAAAAAAATTATGCGTAAAATAAATGACTTAAAACATGCATGCACCTTACATACGCTTCCCAATCTTTGTATGGTCAAGAGATAACATTTGATGTTTAATTGTATCGGTGATAAAAGGTATAATTCATCATTTATGAAATGTATTTTGCTTTTATAGCAATTAGTTTTAAACATGGTCAACAGTCAACTGCTGAAATTAATATTACCTCATTGAGCAAATCACAATGATTTTTCTCAGCATTAGTTTATCTTCTTGGATACATTGAAGATTCCTGCTTGCTATTAGAACAGTCCTATATAGAGATTTTAAAAGGTTCAGTATTCACATTTCTTAATCCTCTCTCTCCAGACATATATCCTAAACTTTGTCTAATGCCATTTTCTATGTAAGTCTCTTCCCTCTGAAACTTTTTGTCTGTCTACTTGTTTCCATAGAGTTTCCTGATGCTGTCCTCAAATGTATCCACCATCTTGTCCAAGATATGTGTAGGTGTGCATTCTTTCATGCTTCTAAACTATAGGCTGATACCCAGAACTCTTTACAACTTAGTTATTTGGAAATCTGTAATAATGATCCTTGTGATTCTCTTTAACCCAATGGCCATATTTTTGTCACATATACATTGGTGTCTTTTCTTTCTTATTATCAAATTCCTTAAGAAATGATGACAAATGTTCCTTCCATATGGAGTCTTAGCACTCATAAGTGAGCATTATACTACTAAACAATCACTGAGAAGGAAACACAACAAACAAAAGGAAATATGAATCTCATTTTGTTCAAGGCTAATAATTTAGTAGAAAATAAAGCAAGTGCTTGCAATTGTTTTCTTAGAACAAAAGACCTTGAGTGCAGCAAAAATTTGCTAACATTTAATTTGCTAACATTTTAATACATGATAAATTCCCCAATTGTAATTTACAATCAAAACAGTTGGTGGCACTTTTGAAGCAATTTTGTTATTGTTGTTGTTGTTTAGGACAGTATTCGTGCATGCTAAAAAATCATGAGACAATTTTATTAATATTCAAAGCTTCAAAGTTATATTCTATTAGACAAAACATTCTGACATTCAGAATGTCTGACTGTAATATAACATCTTATTGTCATCTCAGAAGGAACAAGAGTAAGAGTAATTATGTTTCCTTTACTAATACCTATTGCCCAGATATTTTTGCAAGAGTTTTACCTTGATAAAATGTTTGCTTCCTCATAAAAGTAGTCTGGAGAAGAGTGTTTCTTTCCCAGGCATGGAATTCAAATGACCCATCACAACAATGGGGGATAGGCTGCGGAGACTGATAATAGCACCCTAAATCTTCCAGACCTTCTTAGATTCTTTCCCAGTAGGCTGTTAACTTGCTTAAACTTCTTACTAGAGAAAGTTATTCCTTGGGTTAAAATATTATAAACTCAGTGTAACCCCTCACAGGACAAATGTTTTGAGAAGAGAATTGCATGGCTACATAGGGATTTGTTCATCATTAGCACCAGAACAAATAAAAAAGATTTACATTAGTTAGAATACAATCATTGATTACATAAATTGGAGTGAGGTTTTAGACACATTTGGAGTCTATGGAAACATCAATTAATTTCAGTTCTTTCCTGAATATGGAGCTCAGTGACAGGTACATACAAGCATCCACAGGAACAATAGACTTGATAAATTGTGGTAGAGAATGGGGTTTGAAGAGTAGCCAAGTGTACTCATGAAAACTTTATCCAACAACTAACCTGCCCTCTAAAGAGACCCACATCATTTTGGAAATTAGAAGTGGGAGAAGTTGAAGGGAATATGCTACGCTCTTAGTGCTATATCAAAGAGGAAGCCAGATGCTATATAAAATGATAAGAGGATGGCTTTTACTCCACAGGCTGCTGTAGCATTGGGGTGCAGGGTGAATTGGAGTTCTAATTGGATTTCTATACAGCTGCCTGGGAATCTTAAAGGGAAAATGGTGGAAAAGGAAGGAGAAGAGCAGGAGCTTGTGCAGTCGGACAAGTGGAAAGTGACAAAGGGCTGTGTTAAGCCAGTTGTGTATTGAAGCTGGTGATTACCTAGATTAAGATTTCAACCCCAAGCCAAGACTGAGGAAATAGAGTCCCACTATTTCTCAAAATGATTTTCAGGTCTCTGAACAGACTCCTGACTGGCAGGTGTCACATATACATCCCAAAGTTATGACAATACAATTATGAACCTCATTTAGTAAATGTTCTAAAGAAAAGAGGCCAGGCTCTTCCTTGGGTCTTGGGTAGAATATACAATAAAGAGAAGAGAGGAGAAAAGGAGGGATTGGGAAGGGGAGGAGAGGAAAGAGGAAGAAAGGTAATTTCCACACTTGACTGGGTGCTAAATTTTAGCACCCAAATGGTTGAAGCAGGAGGAACCCATGTTTGAAGCTAGTCCATTTTCATAGAGAAACTTTCTCCAACAAAAGCAAAAATAAAAATAAAAAATTCACACTTTTAGAAATGAAGACATGTCTGTTCCATTCAGAGAAGGAAAATGAGGAGCAAGTCTGAGTTAACTGGAGAACAAATTCATTTTGATGTATGTGTGTATGTGTGTATACGTATGGATATGTTTCTCTATGTATATATGTGTGTATGTATATATATATATATATATGTGCATGTGTGTGTTTATATGTGTGTGTACACATATATTCCATAGTGGGGATTGAACCCAGGGCCTTGTTCACACCAAGCAAGTATTCTAACACTGGCTACACATCCCATCTGGATCATATTGAACACAGTGTAAAAGCCATAGCTCAGTGCCCAAAGAAAATTTAAAACAAAGGAACAGATTTTGCAGGACATAGCCATGAGCACCTGCTAGAGAAATACATAAGAAAACACTTTAATAATCAGGAGGTTTACTGAGTAGGTATGGAGATCCAGCCACAGAACAGAAGCTAAGAAGCAAATTTAGTGCAATCATTTAAAAATCATTTTCTTCCAGGTAGCTGATTCCCTATTGTAGACAAAGAGAACTTGAAAGTCAAGGAAAGTAATTGCTGCTAATCAATGGGAGACAGACCTGCCCTGGAAAGCCTGGTGTCTTTATTTCCAACACTTACCTGTAGCAACCAACACAAAGAGACATTGGACTCCATGCAGAGTCTTATAAACAGCTCTAGGTGAGGCCGAGTTGAGTTCAAAGCCTAACAGCAGCAATAAAGAAGGAAAGAAAGAAAGGAAAGAAAGAGAAAGAAGGGGAAAGAAGGAAGGGAAGAAGGAAGGAAGGAAGGAAGGAAGGAAGGAAGGAAGGAAGGAAGGAATCCATTGCTCTATCCTGGGTAATTAGATAGGATGAGCTGTGTATTCAAACTGGCTTTTATATATTACTCAGTACAAATATGGGAAATTCACGTTTATTCCTCTGAACCACTTGTGGTGTGTGTGTGTGTGTGTGTGTGTGTGTGTGTGTGTGTGTGTGTGTGTGTGTGTAATTTAGTCTTTATTAAGCTACATTCATGATCTTCTGTTTTTAACCATGTCTCTATTTCCTGCCTGATAAAGAACATGCTATTAGTTGCATGTCTGGAGAATTCATCTTTCCAGTTACTTCTCAGATAATATTGGGCAAATCTCTAAGGGAACCAACAATGCATTTATAGAGCTTTGAAAAATAGGACTGTTTTATGAATTCAACCCAACATGTATTATTACAGAAGCTCAATGGGTACACACTCACCAGCATCCAGGAGGTCCTTCCTTCCTTCCTTCCTTCCTTCCTTCCTTCCTTCCTTCCTTCCTTCCTTCCTTCCTTCCTTCCTTCCTTTTTTCCTTCCTCCCTCCCTCCCTTCCTTCCTTCTTCCCTTCTTTTTGCCTTCCTTCTTTCTCCTTCTTTCTCTTTGTTTTCTTTCTTTCTTTCCTTCTTTATTGCTGGTACTAGGCTTTGAACTCAAGTTCTTGCACTTGCTCTGTTTGCATATTTAGTTGGTGCTCTATTACACAAGCTGTGGCTCCATCCTGAGATTTTGCTAGTTCTTTGAGAGACAAAGTCTCAGAGACTTTTCTGCCTACATTAGCTTTGAACTATGATCCTCTATTCTCAGCCCTTTGAGTAGCTAGAGTAAAAGGGGTAAGACTCTAGCATCTGACTTGTGTAATCTATCATGAAACCAATGTCTCTAATACCTACATGTTGTGTATATGGCAACTCAATGGCAAACAGAGCCAACTATTCCTCACAATCGATAAACAGACCCAGAAAAAAAGTCTGCTAGCATCTGCCAAGATTTGATCCTGAAAGGTTTCCTCACTGGAGGCTGACAACTACTATCATCAGCTTCCAGCTAATTAATTTAAGGAGCCGATGTGCAGTTAATCACACAATCTGCAATAATAAAGAATCCAGGTTCATCTGATAAGGACCACCAAGAAGGTCTCAGAGACTTTACAATATCTAAGCAAGATAAAATATACTATTAAAACCAGGAGATGTGTGTGGATTAAAACAACAAATACCTAACTACAGATACCTTTACACAAAACAATGTGCATGTACTCATCTTTGACCTTACCAAAAATATAATAATCTGTCTTTGCAATATTTTCATAATGATCAACAGGTAGATACTGCATGTCATCAGACTTTATGTTCTATGTTGGACAAATGTTCATAGTTTTACATAAAGTCAAGAAAGAAGATACATTTCAAATCTCATGCCAAGTTGAATTGATTTGGAGGGGCTTATCAAAAATTGTATTTTATTTGTCTTTATTTATCTTTAAGTAGTTGTGCAAAGGGATTTTAATTCAACATGTCAGGTTATGACTACAGTGCATCAATGTTCCCATTCGTTGCCCTCCCCCATGTCCCCCCAACCTCACCTGTCCTCTCAAGTTACTTGGCTCCATTTTTACGTATGTGCATTGAGTGTTTTGGAAATATTCACCCACCCTTTCTCTTGGAAGGTTATTCCATGGCTGTTTTTGTTCTGGGTCAGGACATTCCATGAGAGATTTGACATGACTAACAAGGTGAGGTTAAGGACAAGGATGACTCTCGTGCCATGAATCCACCACCTAACTGAAGGCCATGGCTCCCAAGCTTAGCCTGAGAACAGTGTCATGAGAACATGAATGAGGAATGAATACCAAGCAATCCCCAAACTTCTAGATGGTTCCTGGGTGCCGGGAGATCATCTCTGCATTTGACTTGAGACTCCATGCCACATGAATATCCTAAGCACTGAGTTTAGAAGATAGCATTACAGTGGTAAAAGTTGTGAGTTTTTTTTTCTGGATATCAGGTTCCCATCACTATAAAGAAATAGATGAGAGAAGATGATGCTAAGTGAAATGAACCCGAAGATATGGACACAAGAGGTCTGTCTTTGTTGTTGTTTTTAATGTCCTATGTGATTTTTTTTGTTTCCTTTGTATGTTCTTTCCCTCATGGCATATCTCCTGTTGTCACTGTAACTTGATTTTGATATCCTGCATCTTGTATATACATTTGTCTAATCTGGGGAGGGGAAGGGGAACAACAAAATGCTGAAACAAGGACACAGGATGACCCATTGCAACAATGATACCCACAGGACAGTATATTGGAAATGAACTTTACAACTTCGTGGTAGGGGGAGGAATGAGGGAGGTGGAGGAGGGAAGTGATAGGAGAACAACAAGAGAGGGGGTAACAATGCTCGACAAGAAATGTACTCATTGCCTTTCTCGTGTAACTGTAACCCCTCTGGATAGCACTTTACAATAAAATAAAATTTAAAAAAAGAAATATATGAAAGAACCAACTTATCAAGGAAAGGATTATTAGGGCTCCCAGCATGTGCATGTAATGTTCCAGTCCAAGATCAGGCAGATGCTGCTCCAACCCCTGGCAGTCGATTGTCATACATGGTGGTAGTCTGCGGTGTGATGGTGCTGCCATGACCTTACTTATTTTAGGAGCGGTTACAATCAGAGCTCTGTTCCCATGGCTGGGAAGAAGGGGTAGACAGGAAAAAGATGGCACAGTAGAGGAAGAGATTTTCATTGTGGAAGAAGAGACTTTTGTTAAAAATGAGAGCACACACACCAAGTCAGGCACAGGGCCAGCACTTACAAAGCTAGCTACTCAGGAAGCTCAGATCTGGAAATCATGGCTCAAAGCCAGCCTGGTAGAAAAGTCCAGCAAAAAGGTGGAAATGGAGGTGTGGCTCAAGTGGTAGAGCACAAGGCTTGGTTTTAAGTAAGAGTACCAGGTTCTGGAAAATTGCTAGGCTTGTCCAATTGGCTTGTCCAAATGGGTGAAGAACCAGCATCACAAAGAAGAAAGGCATATTGGATTTCAGCCTACTGAGTAGCTAGGATTATAAGCACAAGCCACCAGGGCCTGGCCTTCACATTGTTTCTTTCAGTGTCCTGAGAAATATACTTCAATGATTCTACAATAATAAGATTAAATCACGAAACTACATTCTGCAAAAGTAAAGCAATATATAAATTCACCAGAATGGTGCTGCGAAGCGAACACTGGCCTCAGCCTGCAGACAGCACATGGTACTGGCACCCGCTGTGCCAAGTCAGCCTCAGTTAATGGCAGGCATTATACAGACACTGTGCAAGAGGCTGTGAAAGAGGCCCTCTCTGCCCTTGGTGTGTAAGGTTACAGAGAGCTGAATGGATAGATATCAACAGAAAATAGTATGGAGATGGTGGGAATCAGCAACTCTGTGCAGGAACTTTCTAGACAATTTTATTCTAAGCTGCTTAAAGTTGAGACAAAAGTCACAAGGTAAAATTCGTTTTGTGCTTCGTGGAAAGGGGTGACATTGATCCAGATACATGGTATTCATAAACTGCTTTGTTAAATGGCGATTCTATATGCTTATCTAAAAATACTAATAATAAAGTCAAAAGCAACTAGTGAAATCTCTTCTTGCATATCAGGGGAAAATTATTGAAGTACTTGCAGAATATCTGGGGATTACCAACAAATCTTGTTATGCAGATGATTGTCATGAAGATGTCTCCATGTAACTTTTCACAACTAGAGGAACTCATGAGTAAAGATACATGTGACAAATGCATGAAGTCTACTGAGGAGTGAAAATGACAACCCTGAAACAACTAGTGTGAAGTCCTTTGCTCCTCCAGTTTGTTCACTTGTCAGATAGAACATGCAGATCTTAGAAACCGTTTCTGCTAAAAAAGTATTGACTCTTTACTTGGGTCTACTCTGTAAATAAAAGTGGGGGGGTGGGGGGAAGAAAAAAGCTGAGCCAGGTGGAAGCTATTCAGGAGACTGGGATCTGAGGACTACTGTTCGAAGCCAACCCAGGCAAGAAAGTTTGTGGAACTCTTACCTCCAACTAACCACCAAAAAGCTGGAAATGGAGCCGTGGCTCAAGTGGTAGAGCACCAGCCTTGAAGAACAAAGCTAAGGGCCAGGGCCCAAGCCTGGACTTTGGAGTTGAAGTCCCAATACTACAGGTGAACCCATGTGCACGCATGCGTGCGCGCGCACACACACACACACACACACACACACACACAC
>NW_012267398.1:1334476-1410725 GCF_000151885.1 Dipodomys ordii | reverse complement strand
AAAGGAAGGAAAGAAGGAAGGAAGGAAGGAAGGAAGGAAGGAAGGAAGGAAGGAAGGAAGGAAGGAAGGAAGGAAGGAAGGAAGGAAGGGAGGGAGGGAGGGAAGAAGGAGGGAGGGAGGGAAGAAGGAGGGAGGGAAGAAAAAGAGAGAGAGAAGAAAGAAAGAAAAAGAGAGAAAGAGCAAAAGAGAGAGAGGGAGAAAGAGCGAAAGACTGCTATGTTGTACCAGAAAGCTGTGCAAAGCTCCCACTTGGAATATATATCATGGGAGATGAAAATTCAATACAAATAATTATTAAGCCTTAATCTGAGGCTTTCTCAACACATTGAATCATAGACTCAAAAAAGACTTAAAAAAAGAAATTGGCAAGCTTAATTTTGAAATATGCAAAGCAGACCATAAAAACAGAATAATGTAATCATTTTTAAAAACAAGAAGATTGAAAGTTGTCCAGATATAATACACAATTATGCTAACAAATAATGAATAATGACAGTCATTTATATCAATGCAAGGAAAATGTAGTCAAAACACAGATTGACATTTGTAATAATACCTGGTTTGGAGCAGAGAAACCAAGGTAGTTTGCTGGTAAAAGGACAAGAAATTCTGGAAAAGCTGGTAAGTTTCATCACATAAGTTGCATTTATAAACCAGGTATCTTTTGTCAAGAACTCATGGTCCAGCTACTCAGGCAGCTGAAATCTGTTAATCACTGTTAAAAGCTAGCCTGCACAGATAAACCTGAAAGTCTTTTAATCAGCAAAAAAGCTGGAAAGGAAAATATGGCTTAAAGTGGTAGAGTAGCAGTTTTTAGCAAAAAGATCAAGCAAGAGGTCAAGCCCTCAGTTCAAACCCCAGTTCTGTACAAACAACAACAATAATAAAAAATAAATAAAAGCTGTATCCTTAACTATGAACTCCTACCATGCAAAAAATCAGACCACAAACCTTACTAAAAGAGCTCAAATTATAAAACTTCTGAAAAGAAATGCATAGAAAATGTTATTATTAAAAATACCTAGGGGATAATTCTTAAATAAGATAAAAATAGCTATCTATGAACAGTTGACAAAGAACAGATGTGGTCAAAGTTAACAGTTTTCCAGTGGTTCTGGAAATCAAGGCCTAGGCCCTGCACAGGTGAAGTATATGTGTTACCATGGAGACAAGGCTGAGAACACAGATCAGTCATCAACTGGATAAAAAAACAAAACTGTAAAACTTTAGTCTAACAAAAGGCTTGCATGGAGCATTTACAAAGATCCCTAATATTCTAATAATATTAAGAAGAAGAAAAAAGAACTAAAGCATGGCCAAAAAATGTAGTATATGATACTAAGGCTTGAAAAGTGTGTAAGCAACAAGAACTCTGGGGCTCTTTTGGCAGATTTGAAAAGTGGAGAGAAAGAATACTTGGAAAAATAGTTTCAAAGCAAGACACTGGTGGCTCATGCCTATAATCCTAGCTACTAGGTGGTGAGATCTGAGGATCAGTTCAAATCTCTGGGCAGGAAAATCTGTGACTCTTATCTCCAATTAACCACTAAAATGCTGGAAGTGGAACTGTGACTTAAGTGGTAAAGAACTAGCTTTGAAGAACCAGGCCCTAGGTTAAAAAAAAAGAAAAAAAAAGTTTGAACGTTCCTTACTAAGCTTAATACTGTATGTACACATTTGCCTTTGACCCAGCAACCCCCTCATGGGCACGTAGTCTAGAACTAAAGCATATATTCATATACCTCTAGATATAAATGTTAATAGAAACATTAATGACAATAGCCAAAATTCAAATTAACCAAATACATATGAGCCAGTGAATCAGCAAATTGTGCCATATTGATAATATAGAACATTAGCAATAGAAAAAATAGTGATAAATGAAGCAATATGGATAAATACATAAGGTAAGATAGATTAGATAAATCAGAAGTTATTGCATGCATGTCTTCATTTTGTTTATTTGGTTTTTAAGTTGTAATTTCGCATATAAAGTAAAACACAATATTAGTCAAAAAAGAATTAAAAGCCTATTATGAATTATCATACCACTATGAAATCTAGAAAAGATGAAGTCGTAAAAAGTAATTCAGTGGTTGCAGAAGCCCTGGGGTTCAAAGAAGAGACTGCCTGCAAAGAACCATGGAAAATGGATCTTGTATTCAAGAAACATTTTTTTTTGCAGTGATTCAATGTTTTCTATCTTTACTGTGGTGTTAGCTGAATACTGCTCGCAGTTGCCACAGCTCAACAAACTATGACTTTAAAATGAGTGCATTTTATTTATGTAAATTACAACTCAAAAATGGGTTTGGAAAACCAAGAGAAAGAAAGGAGGGAGGGAGAGAAGGAAAGAAGGAAGGAAGGAGGGAGGTGGGGAGGGAGGAAAGGAAGGAAGAAAGGATGAGAGGGAGGGAAGCAAGGAAGGAGGGAAGAAGGAAGACATGCTGAATAAACTGTGGGTCTGGCTATGAAGCCTTCTAGATCACAAGCTCATTGTGTCAGTCCGATGATTCTACCAGCACAATAGGTTACCCCAAGAGAGAAAGGAGATAAAGAAGGAATCATTTCATTTGGAAGTAGATATTAAAGAAAACACATAAAGCAAAAACACATCCAGTTGGGGGAAAATGTTTCTCACTCTTGATGCTCTCCTGCCTAACAAAGGTTTTCCAAATAAGAAACAGCCTCCTGGTAGAGATGAAATCAGTGTGGTTTCTAGGATCCTTTGTTGATAAGACTTCAGAAGACTAGAAGGCAATATGTGTTAGTCCCTTTCAACTTGATAATAGGTTGAATTCCCTTAATGAGAAAGAGACCTCTTAGGGTAAGAACTTAAATGTGACTATTATCTCACAGAGCTGTATCTTTTTTATTGTTTTATATTGTAAAAATAGTGCACAGAGGGGTTACATTTACATGAATAAGGTAATGTGTACATACAGCTGTATCTTACACATAGAAATTCCATACAATTTTTAAGAATTCCTATCAACTCTGACTAACTGGGACAAAGTCTGTTTAAACTCTGCAAGGAGATATTCAGGTTCATTAGCTCCCATTCCCAGAAAACAGGCTGAGAATGCAAGTCAGCCATAAACACAGAGAACAGCAGAATGAAGAACCACTTGAAGCTTGGGCACTGAGCACCCGTGGCTCAATCTGGTAATTCTAATACTCATAGTTCAAAGTCAGCCCAGGCAAGAAAGCCCATAAGACTCTTATTTCCAGTTACCTACCAAAAAAGCTGGACATAGAGCTCTGGTTCAAGTGGTAGAACACTAGCCTTGAACAAAACATGCTCAGGGACAGTGCCTAGGCTGTGAGTTCAAGCCCCAGGACCAGCACAGAAAAATCAGAAGGAACAAACAAACAAACTTGAGCAGACATGGCCTAATCAAGCCACAGGCTGTGCACATCTAGACTTCAGAACTGATGCAGGCCAGTGGGTACTGTGCATCCTCCATGCCTCCCTCTCCCTGTGATGGAAGGACCTGATACTCTGCTATGGTATGATTGCTTGGATATTGAACACAGTAGATAGGTGATCTACAGAATCTAGTATGTCTTTTTAGCATCCTTGTCTGTAGACTTAAAAACAGTCACACAGGAGAATCGGAAGTTTCATCCACAAAGTTAAGTGTCGGGTTTCTAGTTATAACCTATGTCTGATTTTTCTGGCTTGACAATGAGCAATTACAAAAGTTTATCTTGTTGTCCTCAGAGGGAAAGCTTGCTCTTCCTTACCAATCATGGTGCACAGCCACAGAATGACAGGTTCTAGGAGAGTTGAAAGTGGATAAAGGTTCTCTCTCTCTCTCTCTCTCTCTCTCATTTTGGCCTCTCATGTTCTTTTACACTCCTGACTCCTATACATCAGGCCAAGGTCATCTTTACATATCTCTCCAGAGATCTTTCAATTGGAGGAAGGACTTAGAAAACACTTTCCATCACTCAACACTCTTCCAAGCTTATCCTTCCTCTGCTCCCTGGGCCCTTAAACTCTTGACATTGAAATGACCTTCCTGTTGTGCTGAACCACTTGACCTTCAACCAGTACACCATTACTTAGATATGTGGCAATAGGACTGGAGGAGTTTTCACTTTCTCCAACTTGCAGTTGCTTTATGAATTGCGTGGTTTATATGTATGTATTTGTTTTGCTTTAATCGACTACTCCAAATAGAAGCTCATTTCACTCTCTAGTTCTGCCAAGACTCCTGACATTTCACAACCAGACCTGATTTAGTTTAGGAATCCTTAGATTTGGGGCCTTATACTAAGAGGAGACTTGTGTGATAGGGTTAATGTGGTTTGTATGCAGTTTGTAGGTGAAAAAGCGAAGTATTCTTTCCATAGAGAAAAGTGAGTACTTTCACATCTCTGAATCTATGCACTTTTGCAGTGCTGACTTTGACCTTGCTATGCCCCCCCCATTCTTGGTCCACTTGAATATTTCCACTCCTCGTATCTTATCTGGCTTGTGTCTTTCTTTGAGCAACAGAATGTAATAAAAGGTGAATTCTGCACTGAGGGATGTTCTGAGCTTGAGCTGGTAAAGTTCTGAGCTTGGGTCTCAAGAGGTTTGTAGCTGCCACTTTTGCCTTCTTGAGTCTTTGACATCTGACCTGAGACTCACCTCTAATTCTAAGAAGAGAACTTGTCTGAGTTTTGTTGGTAGGAGCTGAGCAGGAGATAGGAAGAAAGTAAGCAGCAAGGGAAGAAAGGGGATTGGGTTTGCTAGTTGATCAGCATGAATGTAAGCATGTTGTAATACCAAGGATGCTAAGAAGAGAACAATTTTCAGAGCTCAGACTTGCAAGACTGGGTGATGCTAGTCAAACATCATGGCTCACAAACCCAAAGCAGAAAAATAGAAGGAAGCAGATGACTGGGAAAAGACCAAATCAGAAACCTGTAAAATACTCAAATTCATATTTCTCTAAAGGCAGGTCCTTGGTGAGTTGGTGTGGACTGGGGCAGGTCCTTGGTGAGTTGGTGTGGACTGGAACTCCAGCTCAGGAGGCTGAAGCTAATTGTCATAGAAACCATAGCAATGGTATAGGCAATGCAGCATTCTTCACTCCAACAATATGCAAACCTCTCCAGCGAGGGGCATTGTGTTGGTGGCACTCAAAAGTGACTTCATCCTTCTAATTGGTTCCTTGGGAATGAAGCCATAGAGCAGACTGAATATAGCTACTATTTCTACAAGAGACTCTCAAAAGAGGCAGAATTTAAATCACATAGAGACCCTGGGGAACAGAGATGAAAATGTGAAAATTTAATATCCTATGCCATCACATTCCAATAATTCCTAAAACTGACAGTAGATTAGGCATTCAATGGTTATTTCGAAATTACTATTATTCTGTACATATCAAAAGAATTCAAGATTAAATTAAACTTCTAGACTATTTGGGAGAAGAAAAGGATGGGAAAATACATATCAAAGAAATGTATTTTGCTCACTGAGGATTATTAGTGATTATGGTTCTTAGGAATGGAGAAGATAGATAAATAGCTTGATAGATAGATGATATTCAACACACATTATTTACTCTGCCAGAATTCTTGAAGAAGGGATAAGAATGATGAGAGAGCAGGGCTTGAAGTTTTCTCAGTAGGGACTTGGCATCTCTTGTGATCCAGCTGCTCTGGACAGTAAAGAGCAGTGAACTGTCACTTTTCATTTCTAGTCTTTCAAAGCACCCATCCACCACAGCACTCTCCAGCGTGCCTTCCTCCCTGAAATTCTTAGTGACTGCCAAAAGAAGCATGATGTCTAAAGGAAAGGGAAAATGTTTTAAGTCAAGTCCATGCCATGATGATTGACCATGTGACTAAAACATCAAACCACTTTTCATGTTGTTTGTAAGAACCAAATCAAAATGGAGAAAGGGAGAATGTGTATTCTTAGAATTGTATCAATATGAAAGACATGAAGAATAAAGTTGTTCTTACCCAGGAGAAATAAGACAGGGGTTGCACACAGGCAAGGAGCAATAATGTGACTTATGTAACTTCTGCTAAACGAGAACAGGCTAAACCGCTCTGAATTCAAAGGAGCAGCAGAAGAAAAGGCACAGCACCCTTGTAATGGAATATTACTAACTGAAAAAGTGTCTTAAAGGGCCATGGATTTTAACAGGAAATTGGCTATGTTGAAATCTACATAAACAGAGAAAAAAATATCCTCTTTTTCTAAAAGCAGCTTGATAGATAATAATTTCCCTATATGATTACTTTGATATTAATAACAAGACATCTTCCATTTAAGATTTAGTCATAAATAACCTAAGTTGGCCAACCCACAGAGAAAAGTGGGGTCATTCAATTTCTTAAGAAATTTTACCTACACACTTCATTTACTTCTGTCTCTCCTAATGGCTTTCTCCAGAGTAAGGAGCACAATTGAGAAATCTTTATATCCCCTGTGTCTTGTACTGGGTTTGGCCACAGATAGCAGGTATGCATTATAAATTCTATAGAAATATGTTAATTCTCCATTATCCTATTGGATATTGACGAACAATTGTTGGGAAGAAGGTGCAACACAGCAAATGAATTTCCAAAGTTCAGTGGCGCTTGGAGAAGATTTTGTAATCAAGGAGATTGAAACTAAGGCTCTAAAATGTGAACACAGGTTCCATCATTTACCCTTCATTAGCATGAATACTCATATAATTTAAACCACCCAGCTCTGGAAGAATGCAGTTCTTTTTTTACTTTTTCTAATTGAGATCAAGTGATTACATAAATTTCACCTATTTCACAGTTTTGTGGAATAGTGATGCTTAGTTAAAGTCATAAACACATTTAACCTTCACAAGGCAAATTGTCATTATCATGGTCTATAAAGTTTGTGAGTTCTACGAGCTTTGACAAAACAACTATTTCTTCCACGTTGGGTGATATTTACATTTCTTTCTTTTTGCTTAGTGTAAGCTGTTCTTAAAACCACAGTAAACGGCCAAAGGAATTTTGAATGAGGACATGGGTCTCACAGAAGAGGGAATTCTAAGTCTTTTAAATGGGTAGAGTAACCCATATGAAGGCAGTATCCTATTGAGACAGGCAGGACTCAGGTCTTCACAAGGGTATTTGGACAGGACTTGGGTGCTGTGAAGTACTCTGAATTGTCATTTCTTTTCTACTTGTGGTCTTTATCACAGGTAGAGTATGAGGTGACGGTAACATCCAAAGCAAATGAAACCTTGGCAAGCCCCAGACATCCTGTAGCCATTGCTAGAACGAGGCTGAGTGTGACTGTGGCTCCCAGGACTCCTGGGGTAGAAAGCCCTTTGCTCACTCGGCAGCTATGAGGTAATTGAAGCGTTTAAGAATCCTGTAGCAAGAATGCAGAGACAGCAAAGAACTGTGGAAGTGCCAAGAAGGTGAGAGGTGATGAAGAGCCAAGTGGGAGGGCGATAGACTCTGGATGCTGGAAGATTCCTCAGAAGCTACTAAAGTGTAAGGGCCAAAGAGTCCGAAGCACAAAGCTCTGAGCTATAGAACTAGAACTAGCTGCTAGACACGGGGGCCATTATCTCTTGAAGACAGAAAAATACATTTCTGACTTGATGTAAGCTTTGGCTCTGAATTTTTGGAGCTAAAAACTGCTAATTCTCAATATCTAGAGCCATAAGCCTCTTACTGAAAGCTTAGAGCAATTAGCCTATGACTGGAGCATTTTGCACCAAAACTCTCTGGATTTTAAATGCTAAAGCCCTAAGCCCTTACTTCTCAGGGCCATCATTGGCTTTGGGGTTCAAAAGTCCAGTCCATGAGCCTCTGGAGTCCAGGGCTGCTGACACTCAGGAAACACGGGCTTTACTTATTCATGATTTCCATCTGAACACAGCAGCAGAACCCCCGCTCTTTTGTGACATTATTAACTCTTGCCATGGCTACCTGCATGGGGGCCAAAAAGGTATTTGCCAAAATAAAAATATTTGCCAAATAGTGATGCTTATTGGGCCTGTGTGGAGTTGCACAAGGGAAATTTTGCTTGTCAGGAAAGCAGGGATGGAACTAGAAAGTAGATTCAAGTTGTAAGCACTTGTTTTAAGGATATTGCTGTACCTTTCTTACGGGAAGTTCTCCTGGCCTGGAAGGCTATTGAACTCTAGAAAGCAAGGATATGTGAACTAGTTTTGTATCTTGAGCACACAGCTCCATACATGACCTGTGGAAGAAACTCAGAAATGTCTGGAATTAAAATTCAATACATTACGTAAAATGAAGATAAGCAAAGGAAGGGGAGGGGTAGGTGAGAATGTGGAAAGGGGTGACATGGATCCAGAGGCACTGGATTCAGAAACTGCTTTGGCAAATGGCAACTCCTCTGTACAACTACTTAAAGATAATACAGATATTCACAAGTGTGAATTAGCTAATTAGTCACTATTCCAGACAGACTGAGGGCTGTATGTTCATTTATTCTACCATGATGTCAAGGATGTTGCAGCTAGTACTAAAGTGTATGGCCAAAGAAGACAATGTGCACTTTCTATCCGACTCTGTCCAATTGCATTTCCCCTCTTCTGTTCTTTTTTTGTTTTCTGAGGCTAGGACAGTGCGGAGTCAAAAGTGGGACATAAAGGTATTCAAGAAAAGATATTCTAGAAATGTTTTCACCTTAAAATCTTGTCATCTAGTATTTATTTCAAGAATATATGTTGTGATGGTTGTCAGATGATACAACCTTGACAAGAGGTCCAGTTAGGCTGGAATAAATTAAATAAAGTGAATTAATAAGCTTTTTTTCCTTTTACTCACAGAAGCTCTTGGTTTAGAAGCACAGCATCTATAACTATATAAAGTGTGCATGCCCCATTTCAAAGCTAAGACCCAGACAACTCAAAGGCATTCAATCAAAGTGACTTGGTTGAAAACACATTAAAGAGAGAGTGCATTCATCTCCAGTACTGTGTCTCTCTACTGTGGCTCAGTGTTCATGCTCAATCATAAAGATAAGAAGTATTTCTCTGGGGGTTCATGAGAAGCCAAAGAACCAAGAGCCAGGATTTCAGTCACAAGTTACATTCTCCGCATCAATTCTTTCTTTCAAAAATAAAATGAATGGTAGTGGATAATCACATTCATTCAGTCCTGTGAACCATTCATTCTCATTGTTTACAAGTAGCCACCCATGGCTGGATGAGAGCAAACTCCTGTATGATTGCACATACATATCATCCATACAGCTTGGATAATAGGAGCCCCATAGGTTTTAAACTCCAGGAAAAAGGAAACCCTTTGTAGCCAAAAGACCAATCAGTACAAATTCTTTTCAACAGTACCTGACCAGTGAGTAGATGGATTCCGTAGAAAGCAGAGAAGTTGAAGTGGGTTGATCCTGGTATTTTGTGCTTGTTTCTGAAGATGTTCTGAGAGGATAGGAACACTTGTATGTATTGAGATGCCAATTTTCCTTTACAAGATACATTTATTAATGAAACTGAGGCCAACAGTACTGAAACCAAACCTTGTTTCTAATCCCATTAAGAAAGATAGTCTTTGGGGGGAGGCGCTTGGAGGTAGCTCAGTAGTAGAGCGCTTGCCTTGCATGCATGAGGCCCTGGGTTCAATTCCTCAGCACCACATAAGCTGAAAAAGCCGGAAGTGGTGCTGTGGCTCAAGTGGTAGAGCACTAGCCTTAAGCTAAATTGCTGAGGGACAGCAGAGTTCAGGCCTCACAACTGACAAAAAAAAAAAAAGATAGCATTTTGAAAGAACCTAGTATGTGCTAACAACACAAAGGTACTGATGGCCATATATCCTTAATCAAAGTTCCTAACTTTGTAATCTTTTTGATTCTCTCCCAGATTGTTAGGTTTTTAGATCCTCCATTAAAATTGTTCTTCACTGGTGACTCACACCTGTAATCCTAGCCACTTGGGAGGCCGAGATGTGAGGATTGTGGTTCAAGGCCAGGCAAGGTCAGCCATGAGACCCTTATCTCCAATTAGCCACCAGAAAACCCGAAGTGGAGGCATGGCGCTAGTGGTAGAGCAAAGTAAAACTCAGAGCTGAGGCCCTGAGTTCGAGTCCCAGGACTGGCAAAAACAAACATTACTTTTTGTTTCATGTGTGTATCATAATGCATTTGTCCCTTTTGCATTTATGTTTTAAAAATGTACAAAAGAAAGTGATACACACAGAATGGGTGTTTTATAACGCCAGTATTAATTTTTTAAAAAGCACAAAATAAAACAATGTCACTCATCCCAGCATTCCCTGCTCTGATGAGGTTTCTGTCTTTAGCCTTGAGGTATTTTTCTTCACACTGTTGCAACTGTCAAAGCTTCTGATAACGCTTCTCCAGCAAAGGCAGTACTGAGCCTTCACTTTGGACGTAAGTCACTGACCACCCCACTGCTGCCAGTGTGCTGTGTCTGCTTCAGGAAGCTTTATAAAGCCTTCAAGTGGGACTAAGGACCTTTGCTTTCTCCTATTTTCTCAGGCTCTGTGTCTGGAGTAGAAGCAAAGGTGAATGAATTCCATGGTGCCTAATTCAGGAAGAATGTAACACCTTCCCAAGTAGCTTGTGAACAGGTTATAACCAAGTGCTTAAATCATCCTACCCTGGTTAGTGTTGAGCTAGTGAATCAAGTAGTTATTAAGCTAGCATAAATTCAGCTACAACTGAAAAGCTTGAAACGTAGCCTTCCCATCCAGCCTTTCCCTGGAGAAAGCACTTATTCACCCTGAAACAAAAGGATGAGCAGCCAAGATTCTGCCATGTTGTTGTGCTGTTGGATCCCAAGTTGTGATCACACCATTGGAAGTTAGGCACTTCCCAGTCTTGTGCTGCAGATGGCCCTGAACCTCAAGCAAGGCTACTTTAATCTGTCATTTAGCAATTGTCTGAACCATTGTAGAGTGTGACAAGGGAGTCTTTCCTGCCATAATCCATATACCCATTTAGCTACTTTCTATAGAAGTTGATATCAGAAATTGTGGACTCAAGGGCCTGATTGGGTTTCAGGTAATTCACTAGAATTGCTCATCGCTTTAAAACAGTGTTACTCACTACTAAATGTCTCAAGCTTTCTAGCTAATTCACATTTCCTATACTGCAGCTCTTTTCTTAAATCCTTAGGTTTAGAAAGAACAAAGAATCTGGGCTGGGAAGTTGGCTCAGTGGAAGAGCACTTGCCTTGCATGCATGAGGCCCTGGGTTCGATTCCTCAGCACCACATAAGCAGAAAGAAAAAAAGCCGGAAGTGGTGCTGTGGCTCAAGTGGTAGAGTGCTAGCCTTGAGCTGAAGAGCTGAGGGACAGCGCCCAGGCCCAAAGTTCAGGCCCCACAACCGGACCCCCCCCCCCAAAAAAAAAGAATGAATAGAGAATCTGAATGAAAGCGAGTGTTAACACCAAATAGCCCTGTTCCCTTCATTTGACTTTGAAACTAAGACCTGGGCCTTTGCACTGTGCCCCAGTATAATGCCAATAATATGAAGGATGATGGCAATGAGGCCAGTAGTCAAGTTCTTCACTTTTCACAGTAGCAAAGAGTTAAGGTGATCTGTATCATGAGTCTACAGAATAGAAAGAGTAATACGACTTCTTATATCCTTTTTTGTGATGTTCATTAAGGGGAAACTAGTTCATAACTAATCTCTTTCTTGTCTTGTAAGCTGTTTACATAGGCAGTAAAGAAACAAGTAGTAATTAGTTGGGTGATTTTGGACTATCAATAGCTATATTTCCTTTGCATTTACAATGGAAAGAAAATATAGTCCTTAGAATAGTGAAATTAGATGAGCAGAAGATTCTACAAGCCTGACACTATGGTGTCCATTAACACCAACACAGTGCAGGACAGAAGACGTGAGTTCAAATCACATATATTAGCACCAACATAGTGCAGGATGGGAGGAGATGTGAGTTCAAGTCATGAATATACATTACCATCTCTAGCTTGGCTTTTTCTTTTTTTGTTGGTTGTGGGGCTTGAACTCTGGGCTTGGGCACTATCCCTCAGCTCTTTAGCTCAAGGCGGGCACTCTACCACTTGAGTCACAACACACCACTTCTGGTTTTCTAGTGGTTTATTGGAGATAAGAGTATCATAGAGTTTCTTGCGTGGGCTGGCTTTGAACCATGCTCCTCAGATCTCAGCCTCCTGTGTAGCTAGGATTGCAGGCATGAGCCATCAGCACCCGGCAGCTTGGCTTTTTCACTCAAGGTTGGCACTTTGTAACTTGAGGCCTACCTCCAGTTCCAGCATTTTTCTGGTTAATTGGAGCTAAGCGTCTAAGTCTTCTCTGCCTGGGCTGCCTGTGAACCATGATCCTCAGATCTCAGACTCCTGTGTAGCTAGGATTATAGGCGGTATGAGCCGTTAGCTTTCTGTTTGTGTGTGTGTGTGTTTGTGTGTGTGTGTGTGTGTGTGTGTGAATAATCACACATACTTTTAAAATCATGTGTCAAGGGGCTGGGAAGGTGGCTCAGTGGTAGAGCGCTTGCCTTACATGCGTGAGGAGGCCCTGGGTTCGATTCCTCAGCACCACATAAGCAAAAAGAAAAAAGCTGGAAGTGGCGCTGTGGCTCAAGTGGTAGAGCGCTAGCCTTGAGCTGAAGAGCTGAGGGACAGCAGCCAGGCCCAGAGTTCAGGCCCCACAACCGGACCCAAAAAAAAAAAAATCATGTGTAATCATGTGTCAATACCCATGCACCCTCCTCTTTTTTTTTTTTTGGTACCATAAGGTAAGGCTGATAGATTGGCTGGAATCCCCTACAACTGACAAATATTGGGGTCTTTTAGAATCTTTTTGAAAAATTATAATCTAGATGATATTTATGATATTTTTTTGCATATACATGAACATGCTTAGAGTCACTTTTCTAGGGAAAGTAAAAATTAAAGTAAACATATTCAGAACATATTTGGTGGTGATAATGATGACATAACACTTTTATGTCCATGTGTGTATGTGTGTGTGTGCATGTAAATAATGTGTGTGTCAATGAAATGAATTAGCTTGGAAAACAAAAATTTAAATATAAGAAATAAATTCAAGGGCTAATAGAAGTAGAGAAAATGAATTCAGATGGTTTTGAAATTCTTGATTCTCAGGATGAAGGAGAAAAACAACTATTGCCAATTTCCTGTACTGTGAATTTTTAGGGCTATTTCTCTGTTCTGAGAAGTCTACACCTACAGAATCATGCATTTATAAATCATGGTTCCATAAATCAATGCCCTCCTGTTTTTCAAGGTCTGGATGAAATTCTATCACTAACTACCATCAGCTTTTTGGAATAACCAGGTTACACTCCAAACAAGTAGCATTAGTTCTTCCTTGCCATGAATGTTGTAGGATCTTATCTTTGTCTTAAAGTGCTTATTCTTTTTAACTTTTAATGTAGTCATTTCTAACTTTTAATACAATAACCTATGTATTTCTAATCTGCTGTGTAAGCATTGACGAGTATGGTGTTAGAGGCTGTTTCTATAGGCAATTAATAATCATGCAGATATAGTAAGCACTTTTGAATGTTGCCCTTTCCACCACTGTAATTATCTTTGTGATAATTTATTTAATGCCAATTTCCTCCATGGCCTATAGCTGTATTTCAACAGAGGCTATATATATCTTATTCTCCAGGGCATTCATATCACTTTGCAAAATGCTGAAACATGGTAGAAATTTAAAATTACATTGTGAGAGGGTATTATGATCTGAGGACTGAGGTTTCAAGTCATCCTGGAAGATAAATGCATGAGACTCTTAATTAGTAAAATAATAATAATAATGTCTGTAAACAGCCAGAAGTGGAGGTGTGGTACAAGTAATAGAGCACCAGCCTAGTGTGAAAAAGTAAAGTAAGAATGTGAATCTCCAAGTTCAAACCCCAGTACAAACACACACACACACACACACACACACACACACACACACACACGACAAAGGTGGGACTTAGCTAGAAGTAAATCATGAAAGTTGTCCTTGGCCCCTGGCCCTTCCCTGTCTCTCTCTTTGTTCCCATCAAGTGCATGGAGGTTTGAAGCTAGTCTGGGCAAACTGGCTTTGGGATACTCTGATCGCCAATTAACCAGCAAAAAGTTGGAAGGGGAGGTGTGGCTCAAGTGGTAGAGCACTTGAATAAAAATACCAAGCAAGAGTCAAGGCCCAGTGTTCAAGCTTCTCCCGCCAAGAATATGTATTAAAATACTGATTCTTCTAAAATGGTGAGGTTCAAAATTAGGTGTTACTGGAGAAATAGCCATGAAAACTTTGTAGGAGGTAATAATCAGATAGCATCCTACTTATACTATCTGATTATTACCTCCTACAAAGTTTGCTTTTATCTACCAAATTAATTCCTGTGAGGATGGAAAAGTTTCTTCTGACCCATGGATAAAACTCTAGCCTACATGTTTTTTTTTTAATCTTTCCTATATAATACAGACTTCTTTGATTCTAAGTAACAAAATAACCATTCAGAAATTTGAATATAGAGTTGAGCATACAAATCAATACTTCATTCTTCATTCACAGGTAAGACTTCTTCCCTCTCTCCAGGCTAGGTCATCTCCAAACAAACTGCTAACCAATAGGAGAGGACTTCTTTTTTTTCCTACACAATTTTTCCACTCATCCTCTCCTTCTGGCTCCTTGTCTCAGGTGCAAAGTTGGGAGGGAAAAATGAAAAAAAAAAAACAAGCAAGAAAATTGGGACTCGAATGTACTACATAAACATACACTGTTTACTGGCAGATGTTTATTGATTTGTTTATTCATTTGTGATGGCTTTTGAATTCTACAGCAATTCTCTACTGAAAATATTTAATTGTATTTCCTGTCACAAATACAGAATAATCATGGAATGCTACTTCATTTATTCTCCTCAGTCTGTCACTCTAGCTCTATTCCTAATTTAAGGAATATACTTTGGATTTTCTTGGTGTTTGTGCAGATGAAATCACTGGGGAATATGGGAAATTGCTCCAAGAGGGCCTCATTCATGAGGAAAATACACCTTCTTTCTTCTGCCATTAACGGACCAGTAACCAGTTCCCCCGTCCATAGGCTTTTGCCTTGATCCCTTGAACAGACCCAGCCTCTCACAGCTGCCCTACTGTAGGTCATACTCTGCTTTGTCTACAAAATGAAAGAGACAACTGTCAAACTGGATTCATCATCTCTACGAAGCCACTCTGGGTAGACTTCAAGTGAGAAGGGCCTATATCATTATGTACACTCTGAACAAAATGGATTAATTTAGACACACAACATAGGTTTCTTCTTACAAATTCTTCCTGGCCAGGTGCCTGTAGCTCACATCTGTAATCCTAGCTATTTAGGATGCTGAGGTCTGATTATCATGATTTGAAGCCAGCTTGGGAAGTTATCTCCTAACACCAAAATCTGGAAATGGAGTCCTAACTCTAAAGCAAAGATGCTAAGAAACAGGGTCCAAACCCTGTTTCCAAGTCCCAGTACTGGCATCAATATGCATACCAAAAGAACCAAGTCAGTATCTCAGAAACATTCTAGCTTAGATTTTTACCATTACCTTCATTATCAATACTGTAAAACACCATGAGGAATTTTCACCATTTCCTTACAAATTCACATCAGGCACTAAACTTTCAAGCCCTGACTAGAAGCATGTAATAATGCACCGATTCTACATGCATTCTATACTTGGGTTGGTAGGATTGCACAAGGGCATGGCTGAGCCCCTGGTCTCTAGCACTGGGAAGAATGACTGAAAGAAGCTGTTCAAATGGTAAGAAGCCATAAGACAATGTACACAATTAGACAACACAGAAGAAAGAAAGACCATACAGTCAGACTCGCAAAGTAAAGCATGGCAAAACTATGGTTAAAAGGAAACTATGCAGTCCAGAGCTCAGGCCCCATGACCGGCAAAAAAATAAAAAAGGAAACTATTCAGGCAAGGATAACAGCTATGAAACCATTTAAGGAAGGCTACAGAGATTTTAGTTATAAATGAGTATTATGTAATAAAAACACAAACTAAATCTGGCTTAATTCTTACAAAATCTGAGATTTAGATACTACATATAAAACGTTTTTCCATATCATATTTTTCTGTCTTGCCAGTAGAAGGGTTTGACCTTACAATATACAACTTGCTTGGCTTGTTTGATTGCTTGGTGCTTTACCACTTGAGCCACCATACCTCTAGCCTGAATTTTTGCTGGTTATTTTGGACATGGAGTCTCATGGATTTTCTGCCCAGAGTGGCTTTGAAACACAGTTCTAGAGATACCGGCCTTCTGAAGAGCTAACATTACAGATGTGGGCCCTCAGTTAACTGAGTTTCTTTTCCTTGTCCTTTGAAGATGCTACTACCAACAAAACCAAACCAAATAAACAGTAATATGAATAATAATCCTAACACTTAATTGATGATAATAAAATCAAATTGTGATAAAGCCTTTAGGAGTCTGTTGCTGATTATATAACCAGAAATGAAATATACAAGATTAGCATCTTTTCCTAATGAACTAAATCTCTCTAAATTTGGATTAAAGAATAAAATAACCCCCAAATTAGCTATAGATCAACTCTATTTTCTTCCTTATTCTGCCTCTGCCCTAAGTTATGAAAAACGTGTAGACACATCACAGAAAGCATCAAAAAAGGAAAATGTGGTTTTAAAATGCCACATATCCACGTAATGGCTTTGATTGCTGCCTCATGACTGTCTTGTCGGCAGCTGAGTTTGGCTGCATGCTCATGTGGGATAGGCTGCATCAGGAGTTGTGTCTGTAAGCACAGGACAACCAGACTCGTGCATTTCAGCCTACATGTTTCCTTTGACTTCACTTGTGAGGTGTGCTCAAGTCAGGCAATTCACTCGCCTTTGGGGTATTGAAAGCCACACATTGTACTCTATTTGGACGTGTGGTCTTCTAGATTTTATGCCAAGGCTGGCTTGGAATCATTATCCTCCAGATAAAAGCCTTCTAAGTAGCTAAAAGAAAAAGCATGAGCCCCCTGTGCCTGACCTCCTTTACCTTGTCCTCTGAATAATGGATTTGTCCTGGTATGCCTGTTAAAAATACTGCTGTTAGAAATCCAAGCAAAACCAATAAAAATAGTGATCTGAAAGGTTATATGATGTAGAAAGTAATGGTGAGTAATATCACTTGTTTCCACTGATGGAAAATTAAAGCACTTAAGTGAGAAAAGGGTAAAAAGGAAATAGAGGAGGAGGAAGTGAAAGAGGAGGCAGAGGAGGAGGAGGAAGAAGAGTTGGAGGAGGGGGAAGAAGATGTTAAGCTAAGGGATTAAAGGAACAGCCAATCAAGAACAGAAAGAGATGGCTCTTCCTTATCAGTCAGAAATGCCACTGACTTTGAGAGAATGAAGAAGATAGGTGTTGTTTTGTAAAAAACCAAAGCATCTGAAAGAAGTCATGTTCTGGATGGAATGCACACCAACTCACAAGGCCTCTCTTCCCGTCTGAGAACTGTAGGAACAAACTCCCTACCTACCAACTGAGGCCATTTTTAACAGAGAAGAAGCAGGTGGCAGCAACATCTGGAAGCTGAAGGCTGCCAAGGGCACCTGGTGTCTTCTGGTTCATCTTTAATGCAAAGCAGAAATGATCATGTCATCCGTGCTGTAGCATTTCATTGGGACTTAATCAAATGGCTCCCAAACTGGTACAGAATCTTATCTGGGAGGATCAGGAGGCCATGTGCCATTCTCAGGGACACATGTGGCCTCCTCAAATTTGAGAAGCCCCAGTGAATTGAATTCTCATAGGGCACAGCATCCCGAAGCCATCTGTTACCCGTTAGAGGTGACAAAAGACAATGACATTCTCTAGCGGCAAAGCCAAACCCTAAACTCTCACCACACAGTGAGAAACTATGAAAAGCCACCAACCTCAGTTTACCTACTGAGATTACTTGTAATCACTACACATGTGAAGTCCTGTATGAATAAAATAACAGTTCTGCTCAATTTGCTCATGTTCACAAATATTTTCCATGCAAGTATTTTGTGGCTTAATCCTTTATCAACAGCATTTGGCTCAATGTCACCCTATGTTATGATAAACAAATGGTTCACTGATTAAACATCCTAGGAAAGGCATGACTTTATTAAATTATTAAATGCAACTGCATTTAACAACCAAGAGGAAATTGTGACATTAAAACAATACTTAAATTGTTACTCCATTACTAAGCCTGCTTTAAATTGGTACAAGGACTTGGTTTTCTCTACCTCTTTTCTTCCCATGATTCATGGTTATGGAGGAAATTTTACGTTTGTTCTAACAAACCATCTTCAAAAGAGATCACCAAACATGAATCAGAGCTAGATTTAATGTTTCCTAACATCGACTAGCTGTTACTTAAAAAGTTTTAATTCCTTATATATAAATTGTACATGTCCATGAAAACTTTTCATCCTATATCCAAACTAATAAAATCCCTTTGGCAAAAAAGTTGTATAGTGTAATCAAATATGTATACATGTTCATTCTGTATTTTCTATTAGGCTTAACAGCCAAATCAAGGAGTTTATACCTTGTATTGCATTAGAATGATTCTAGAATATTGACAATATAAGACATCAAAAGTGTTATGAAGCCCAAATTTATTCTATAGATAAAGAAACTGACTTTGAGATAATGAGGACCATAGAAACAGTATCTGTGTGTATATATAAATATCTATGCATACATATATACGTACACCATATGTACATGTACAGTATGTATGTGTACCAGATGTACATGTATATGTATACTATGTACATATACTATGTATATTGTATATAACATGAATATATATGCTATATGTACACTATATACATATATACATATATAGTGTACATATAGTATATATGTATATTTTTGTAAAAATATATGTGCATATATGTGTACAGTATGTACACACATAATATATGTACACATATATGCACATATAGCATAAGCTACATATACACACATACATGTGTGCATATATGCATATGCACAAGTGTATACATATATGTACACCATATATATACTATATATACATTACATATATCCACATATATATGTATACATAATATATAATATTACATATTATATATTATTATATATAATATTACATATATATTATGTATATTAATATATAATTGAGCCTATTTTATAAAAGGATAATACTTCATGAAGATTGAAATGTTAAGTAGGATATATGTAATAGTAAGAAAGTAAAAAAAAATTTAAATTCATAAAAAGCAAGAGGACAAAAGGCACAAAGTTCCTTGAAGGAACAAATTAGGACTAAAGACTGTAGAAAATGAAAGCAGAAAACCAGGTGATATGGGTTTTTTGAAAGCTATTGCTGAGATGGATGTGTGCTCCATTTGGATGCGTGCAACAGCTGACCAAAAGAGTCTTTTGTAGGCAGAGTCTTAATGGATAAACAGGAATTCAGAAATACAGGGAGTGGGGAAAGAAGGCAAAGCAAAATGTCCGGGTTAGAAAGAATGCCTGAGAAACGGATAATCTTTTTCCTGTCTGCTTTCACTTTATAAATTTTCTCTAATATTGATTCCTATATATAAATCTTTACTTCCATTCTACTCTTGGTAATGCTGAGGGTTTGAACTCAGGGCCTTGTGCATGACAGGCTGGTGCTCTCTCACTTGAATGAAACCTTCAGCCCTTTTGGCTTTTGCTACTTATTAAATAAGATCTGGCTTTGTGCGAAGCCCTCTTGGATTGGTGATTCTCTTATCTACTTGTCCCAGCTTTCATTGGTGGAGCTATCTAGTCTAGCCTCAAACTACAAAACTGCTGATTTCAGCTTAAGTGTTTAATTCATTTATACTGGGTTCCTATCAGTCTTACTTCCTCTCACACTCCTAGACCCCTTCCCTTCTGGTTAAAATAAAAAGCATCCCCAAAGCTTGGGACAAGGAAACTTGTTGAAGATGTTTAGTTTTTTGTGGGGAGGAGGATTGGGTTGGGGGGAGATTTTGGGAGGGATTTGTGTTTGTGTGTGTGTGTGTGTGTGTGTGTGTGTGTGTATGCGTGTGTGTATGCTTCTTTTCTGTGGCTTGAATTCAGGGACTGGGCACTCTCTGTGACCTTTTTTTGGCTCAAGATTAGCACTCTACTACTTGGATACAGCTCTATTTTTAGCTTTCTGATGGCTAACTTGAGATCAGAATTTTACAGACTTTCCTGCTTGCAATGGCTTTGAACTGCAATCCCCAGATCTCAGCCTCCTGAGTTGTTAGGGTTGCAGGCATAAGCCACCAGTATCCAGTTAGTTTGCAATTTTTTAAGAGATGGGGCCTCCCAATATTGTCCACACTGACCTGAACTTAGCATAATGAAGTGATCTTACACACATAACTGTGCCTACTTGTAAATTTATTTTGATATATAAGGAATAGTATTAATACAAACAAGGCCACACTAGAACTACCAGCACAACTATGCTCATTGCAGCATTATTTATCAAAACTAAGATATAGAACCAACCCAGATGCCCCTCAGTAGATGAATGGATTAAGAAAATGTATGTGATATATATACATATATATATATATATATATATATATATATATATATATAATGGAATTCTTTGCTTCCATCACAAAGAATGACACAGCCCATTTGTAAGGAAATGGAAGGACTTGGATAAAATCAAATAAAGTGAAGTAAGCCAGACCCAAAGAAACATAGGTCTCATGATTTTCCTTATTTGCAATAATTAGCATATATCTAGGATAATCTTAGCAGATGAACAGAATAGCTTAATAGCTATGTACATATGACCATAAAAGATGATGCTAAGCAAAATGAACTCCAAGACATGGTCACAAGAGATTTTCCTTTGTTGTTATTGTTCTAATGTACAATATGACTCCTTTTTTCTTTTGTTTTTTTCCCCTTATGGTTTAGCCACTGTCCTCATTGTATTCAATTTTGGTACTCTGCATATTGTATATACATTTATCTGAACTAGGGAAGGGAAGGAGAACAACAAAATGGTGAAACAAAGGACAAAGGGCAAACCTATGCAACAGCCATACTCACAAACCTATGTTGGAAATGATCTCTACAACTTGTGGGGGGACTGGGAGGAGAGAGAAAGAGGGGAAAAATGAAGGAGGTGGTAACGAGTTAGACAAGAAATGTTCTCACTACTTTACTTATGTAACTGTAACCCTTCTGTACATCACCTTGACAATAAAATTAAAATTAAAAATAGTAAATGATAATACAGTGTTTCCACAAAATATGCTAAATACATAACACACAGATTGGAAGACACTAAAACAGAATTCCTCACATGAATGAAAATGCCAGACAGTGGGCATTTGGGTATTTGAAAGGCAGCAGACGGACCTTTCCCTTCTGTATCCAGGATGAGAGAACTCAACTGTGAAACCCTTTTGCCACTACCAGCTGGATTGCTCCCATGGCAGACACTCTGAAACAAAGACCATAGCAAATGAATCTTTGACGCTTGCTCTAGAAGGTCTTATCCCAGTCACAACCATTGCCGGCAATGATTTTTAATGTAATTAATAGAATGCTTTTTAATGTAAATAACAGAACTATTAAGCAATAAACCAGCCTGGGAAGGAAGCATTCCTACCTTGACAAGCCTTGGTGAGCTCCCTGTTATTCTTACTCAAGATGGGAGGGGGAGCAAGCTCCTCAGCAAAGAAGTAAGTAATTAGTGGAACTGACAGTTGAACTGTGATTGGTGCAAATATAATCCTTCATTTACATACCACACCCATTCTACACATACACCAGCCTGGTTATAAACCCAGATTGCTCAGTCCAGTTTTCACTTGATGATGCTCTGAGCCTGTCCCTACCCACTGGTGTTGGCAACATTAGGCCCAATAAGAAGCTTTTCCTACATAGTCTTTTCTTGTGATTTGTATTTATGGTAAGTAGAATGGTCTTGGAGGGTAACACAAAGAGGAGAAGTCTTGAGGGGCAGGGGAGGTAGTGGTGATTAGAAGATGGCAGCAGTTTCAGGGAGTAGAGAAGGCAGAAGTTCTGATTTCTCCTTCCTTCTGAATCTCCACCCCACAAAACAAACACGCATGCATGCATACAGACCATACACACACATATTTCTTAAGTTATCGTTTATGGGGTTCCTCTTAGATATTTCAGAAACAATTTATTACTCCCTTAAAAATAAAATTTCTTAGCCAGGTAGAGGTGGCTCATGCATGTAATCCTAGCTACTCAGGAGGCTGAGATCTGAGGATTGCGGTTCAAAGTCAGTCTGGGCAGGAAAGTCTGTGAGACTCTATCTCCAATAAACCACCAGAAAGCCAGAAGTGGAGCTGTGGCTCAAGCTGAGGGACAGCACCCAGGCCCAAAGTTCAAGTCCTACAACTAAAAAAAATACAATAAAATAAAATGTCTTCTATCATGCTCTGGTACAATCTCTCCCTTTGGTCCTCTAGCTGATATAATATTACAGAAGCTCATTTTATTTTTTTGTTGTCAGTCATGGGGCCTGAACTCTGGGCCTGGGTGCTGTCCCTCAGCTCTTTGGCTCAAGGCTAATGCTCTACCACTTGAGCCACAGTGCCACTTCCGGTGCGGAGGAATCGAACCCAGGACCTCATGCACGCAAAGCAAGCACTCTACCACTGAGCCACCTTCCCAGCCCCTAGAAGCTCATTCTTTATTCCACACAAGCCTTGAATTTTCATATCCTGAAGATCAGTTTTATGTCACCTGTGTCCTAGCCGTCTATGAATGCTATATATTATTCCTAAGCATATTAATCGCATGCATCTCACAGCTTCCTCTCTTCCTTTGCTCCATCATCTTAGGTTTCAGTCTTTTTTTTTTTTTTGTCAGTCGTGGGGCTTGAACTCTGGACTTGGGCACTGTCCCTCAGCTTTCAGCTCAGGGCCAGTGCTCTACCACTTGAGCCACAGCACCACTTCTGATTTTCTAGTGGTTTATTGGAGATCAGAGTCTCACAGACTTTCTGCACGAGCTGGCTTTGAACCGCACTCCTCAGATCTCAGCCTCCTGTGTATCTAGGATTACAGGCATGAGCCACCGGCACCCAGCAGGTTTCAGTCTTATTGCTGAACTGCTTGCCTGTCTCTTCACTTGCAGTTTTTCTCAGTGCTTGGTAGTCTTCAGATTTTTTCTGTATTTGTAACTCATGATCTCTAGATGCAAATTCTGAATGCCTCTTTTTCCTATATGCTAACAGTGGCATCGGATGTGTGTAAGCACAGATATGCAAGTCACTTGTTTTCTGTTGCTGTGGTCTCCATTTGTGTCCTAAAGTTCCCAAATTGCTTTGACTCCTCTTCTGTATTTCCAGCTCTCAGGCTTAGCATGGTTGAGTATGTCTGTTATCTTCTGCTTGGCAAGAGACAAAGAAGGAGCAATATGCAAGAGACAAAGCCTGGTTTCAATTTTACATCTAGCCTCTCCGCACTTGTCCTTGACTTCCTCCCACCTGTACTTTGTTTTATTACCTCACACTTTGGAGTAAATTCAAAAATATGCTACTATAAAAAATATGTTTAAGCCAAGCACTGAAATAGCTCACACCTGTATTCCTAGTGACTCAGGAGACTGAGATCTGAAGATCTAAGTTCAAAGCCATCCTGGGCAGGAAAGTCCATAAGACTCTATCTCCAGTTAACCACCAGAAAACCAAAGTAGTCTCTCTCTGCTCTTTTCTAGCTCTTTCTCAGCTCTTTCCTTCTCTTCTCTTTCCCAGCTCTCTCTTTCCCACCTCTTTCTAAGAAGCTCTCTTTTCTAGCTCTTTTCTCTCTCTCAGCTCTTTTTCTTTCCCAGCTCTCTCTCTTTCCCAGCTCTTCCAGCTCTCTTTCCCAGGCCTTTCCCCACCACATGGAGGACCAAGATGGCCTGGTGCCAGCTGGAACGATGAATAAACCTACCCCTTGTTTGAAAAAAAAAAACCCAAAGTAGTGCTGACTCAAAGTGGTAGAGCACTAGCCTTGAGCAAAAGAGCTCAGGGACAATGCCCAGGCCCTGAGTTCAAGCCCTACAAAAAAAAAAAAGGAAAAACACAAAGATATGCTTCTCTCAGTATCAAATGTCATGGCTCATGAAGATTCACATTTTTAACTTGTAAATTTTATAAAATTATATCTCTAATATTCAGAAATTCATATCTTTAATTCTCAAAGGTAGAAGCAATCTTTAATCTGGCAAAAGAAGCACATCATCATATACCATCATATACCACAATAAAATAATTCAACTATAACTAAGTACTTTTTAATCTGGCCCATTTTAAGTCAGTCATTAAGCATACAAAATATAGTCACTGTTGAAATTTTGAACTGGTTTTCAATTTCCAAACAAATAGAATCAAAAGTATCATCTCACTAGTACATTGGTTTATCTAAGTCCGCTATTTTTTGGAAGTCTTCTTAAACATTATTGTGTCTGGCGTGGGCGGGGGAGGGGGGGAGTCTTGGGGCTTGAACTCAGAGCCTGACTGTTGTCCCTAAGTTTTTGTGCTCAAGACTAGTGCTTTATCCTTTGAGCCACAGATCCACTTTCAGCTTTTTGGTGGTTTATAGGAGATGAGAGTCTCACAGACTTTTCTGCCTAGGCTGGCTTTGAATGGTGATCCTTGGATCACAGACCCCTGAAGCTAGGATTACAGGTGAAAGCCATCAGCGCCTGGCAATGTTGACTTCCAGTGTGCCTATTCTTATTTGTAATATCTCTTCTGAATTCTCAAACTATTGTGATAGGTGCAGAATGTAACAGGAGATTAGTCAATCCTACGGATTGCAACCAAAGTAAAAAAGGGACAAAGTTGAGACTCTAACCAAGTTCTCTCCTATTCTGCAACACTTAGCAGAATGCTGGCAGGGACTGGGCGCTCACACCTATAATCCTGAGGTCGAAGTATCATGGTTTCAAACCAACCTCAACAGAAAAGTCACTGAGACACTTATCACCAATTGACCACCAAAATGTTAGAAATAGAGCTATGGCTCAAGTGGTTAAAGTGCCAGCCTTGAGCAAAATTATCTAAGGTCTAAGTGCCCAGGTCTGAATTCAATTTTCAGTATTGGCACATACACACAAACATATAAATATACATTTATAACTATAAATATATTTGCTAAATATAGCAAACTGACAACCAGACAATAATTTTATCCTCTCATTCTGAGGGGATTTGTTATAATTTATAGGTACACTATTAGGTAGATTGCCAAAAGCTGTTTTTATTTTACTCAAGAACAAGAGCACCGTAAGCAAAAATCAGATCAAGTATGAACTCACTTGGGGCCTGTAAAAACTCCCTGGAGACAAGAAGTCTTCTTTGCTGGCTTTGCTGTTTAATGTAAATAATAGAACCAATTATCAATATTTTGTTAAACAGGGACAACAAAATTTATGTTCTTATTGTTTAGTATATGTAAGGATTGCTGAATATAAAATTGCCTGCCTCTGATTTATTTGCTGATTGAATTATTACTTCCATTAAGCAGAGCAGAACTATTATGCAATCAAAGCTTTTTTGTTTTTTGGTGAGGTACACTGCATATCTGATTCCAATCTGACATAGTTTATACTGGTATCTTTTATTAGAATTATTGATTAGGTCAAAATTAAGGACAAGTAAAAATGCACAGCATTTTGTTCCCACTTTGTTTCTCCTCCTGAGTTTTCCTTAACACCTGAAGAAAGAGACAAAGAAAAGAACCAGGTTCAAATAAGTACCTGTCCAGACAGCAGGGTTTGTGACACTTTGTTACTTGAGTTAATAAAACAAAGGCATATTTATTTATTTCTCTTCAATTAAGTTTGTTCACACAATCAAAATTTAACAAATCTGAGTCATTAATGTTAATAGGTACCAGGTTATCACATTACCTTTGGCAGTCATTTCTTTTCATGCAAAATAGGAATATGAAATTTTTCCCCTCAAATTATTACTGGGCTACCCTTTGAGACACCATCTGTTTCCCTTCCAAATGCTTTTGGTGTGTTTTCTCTCCCCTCAGCTTATTGTGCTACATTTTTTAGAAGTCACTAACTAATAAAAATGATCTGAGAGTAATTTTTCCTTGAGAACCACTAAACTCAATTTCCTTTGTAACACTCAGACTCAACAAAATATAAAATCTAGATTCTTTGTGGGCTTTATTTTAGTTCTCCTGGCCAAGCATTCAGCTCATTAAAAGTATTTTACCAAGCAGCTACCCTGAACAGGATTAAGATACACTTGAGAGCATTCGGGTAATCATGATACTTTTCAGCTGTTCAGGGGAACATTTTGCCTATTAAAATATTTGTCATGATTTAGCATCAAGAAAATGTGCTGTGTAATTACTAGTCAGGTTACACAGCCCTGATTTGAGCTGAAGAGAACAAATGTCCATCAAACTAAATCTACCTTTGCCAAGTGCGTGGCACCCTGGGAAGAAGTTTCTCGTACTGCATCATGCCATATAAGTGAAGATATTATGTGGACATTATGCTTGAAAGTACTCATTATTATGCTGGGAGGTACTCATCCACATCACCATTAACAGGACCCACATAGCAGTTCATAGTTCAAGTAAATCAGAAATGGTTGGCAGAGCCGGGCACTGGTGGCTCCGCACCTGTAATCCTAGCTACTCAAGAGGCTGAGAGCTGAGGATCGCGGTTCAAAGCCAGCCCAGGCAGGAAATTCCCTGAGACTCTTATCTCTAATAAACCACTAGAAAACGGGAAATGGCGCTGTGGCTTAAGCAGTAGAGTATTTGCCTTGAGCTGAAGAGGTCAAGAGCTTGGGATAGCGCTCTAGCCCAGAGTTCAAGCCTCATGACAGACAAGAAAGAAAAGAAAGAAAGAAAAGAAAGAAAGAAAGAAAGAAAGAGAGAAAGAAAGAAAGAAAGAAAAAAAGAAAGAGAGAGAGAGAGAAAGAAGGAAAGGAAGAAAGAAAGAAAGAAAGAAAGAAAGAAAGAAAGAAAGAAAGAAAGAAAGAAAGAAAGAAAGAAAGAAAGAGAAAAAAGAAATGATTGGGGGCTGGGAAGATGGCTCAGTGGTAGAGCGCTTGCCTTGCATGCCTGAGGCCCTGGGTTCGATTCCTCAGCACCACAGAAGCAAAAGCCGGAGTGGCGCTGTGGCTCAAGTGGTAGAGTGCTAGCCTTGAGCTGAAGAGCTGAGGGACAGCACCCAGGCCCAGAGTTCAGGCCCCACGACCAGAACCCCCCCCCAAAAAAGAAATGGTTGGTAGATAATGAATGTCCAGTCACCTTCTGTTTAACTAGGGAAAGATGATAGGTGTCATCTGCTGCATTTCACCATTGCAACAAAATACTTAGAAGAGGAAAAATAGACCAGGCACTGGTAGTTCACACCTGTCATCCTAGTCATCAGGAGGGGAGACTCTTATCTCCAATATATCATCCAAAAACTACAAATGGAGCTGTGGCTCAAAGTGGGAGAATGGTAGCCTTGAACAAAAATAGTTCAGGGACAGCGCCCAGGCCCTGAGTTCAAGCCCCAAGATGGACCAAAAAAACAAAAAAGCACACAAACTTTGAAAGACTTATTTTAGTTGAAGGTTTCAGAACTTCCCACCCATGATCACTGGGCCTCACTGCTTTCAGGCCTGAAACCCCTTCACCTCAGGGTGAAGGACTGGGCAGAGGAAGCTACTCACTTCCTCTTGGCAGTCAGAAAGAAGGAACAGAGACAGGGAAGGAATGGACAGCAGACCCTATACAGTGCCAAGGTTATTCCTTCAAACACCATTTCTTTCTTTCTTTTTCTTTTTCTTTCTTTCTTTTTTTTTGTCAGTCATGGGGCTTGAACTCTGGGCATGGGTGCTGTCCCTCAGCTCTTCAGTTCAAGGCGAGCGCTCTATGCAAATGAGCCACAGCACCACTTCCAGTTTTCTGGTGGTTAATTGGAGATAAGAGTCTCATGGCCTCTCCTGCCCAGGCTGGATTTGAACCATGATCCTCAGAGCCTCCTGAGTAGCTAGGATTACAGGCGTGCACCACTGGGCTGCACCATTTCTTTAACTAATCCACACCTCCTAACTTTCAATCCTGTCCCAGTACCCCTCATCAACTGACAAATCCAGGACCCTCCAGATCTAGTCATTTCCCCAAAGTGAGCTAAAGGCTGTGCTGGAAGCTCATGAGCAATGCAGGCATGGTTGGATCAGAAAGGACCTGAATTCATCAATTAACTACTTGAGTTCATAATTTGATGGATGCTTTGGGAGAGTCTAAGATCCAAAGCATAGTAGAGTGGACTATCAGTGCAAAACCTTCAGTAATTCTGCGTCTTATCATTTCAGCTTCCTTTAACTTATTTTATTCTCAATGGAAAAAACAACTTCTAATCTGCCTACACATTATCCAGAGGATTATATACCACAATAGGACAATTCAAGTATTACTAAGATAACTAGACACCTTTTTATTGGACACATTTCAAATCACTATCATTAAATATGCCAAAGTCATGCAAGTGAAAAATTTATGCAAACTTTCACTTTTCAAAGTGTTTTATTTTTTTTTAAAAAAAAACCTTTCTTACTAATGCAACTTTTTAATTAGTAACGTTGGAAAAACTTAATCTGACATATGTATCCTGATTAAAATATTCGTTACTGGATCTACTTGGATATTGTAAATCAAAAGCTATTTCCAGCTGTTTGTCTATTGTCTTCTTTTTCCTTGACTACTAGGAGCCTCTGTCACATTTTTCTTTTTGGAAGAGAGTGGGTCAGAAAGCCTATACTGCTTACAACTTAGCAAGCCTTCAATAAATTCACTCACTGTTTCTTACTTTAGTTTCTTTCTTGCTTGCTGTCCATAAAATTCCTACAGGCCCATTTCTTCTTCCTTCTATATGAGAAAGTATATAAACAACGAATCACAAAAAGAAGCTTCCTGCTAAACAGTGATACAATAAGGATAATTTGTCTCCAGTCCTTCTTAGAATAGATTTTCCCCAATGATAAAGATTATTTTCCCCAAGATGAATTTGTTTCCCAGGTTCTCATCAAATAATAAATAATGCTCTGTTTTTGTTTTTACTTTTTTTGAAATCAAAGACTGATTGTCTGTCAGTGTGTCATTGCTAACTAATAACGAATTGCAGTACAAACTGACTCAGGTAAAAGGAACACTTCCCTTACAATATTGTAAGATGTTTTTGAACAGAAAATTTGTTGGGTTTATAAGATTTCTCTGCAAGTTGCAGCACTGGGAATGTCTGGGGTCAGGATCTGATTTGTGAGACATTGGCAAGTGGAATTTTAGAGAAGAAGAAAGACGTAAGTTGGCGGGTTCTTATTGTCAAGTACATGACAAGATGCGAACTGAGCAATCTCAGCTGATACAGACTTTGAGCACAATTGAAAAATCAAGAAAAGTGCTTTCAAACTACAGTGCCAAGAGAAACCAAATCAACCACGCTGATTATAAAATTGGCAATTATTCATAATGACTCCACTTAGTGCTTTAAAATAATAAAAAAATATTATTGATACACACATGAACCAATCTCTAGTTTTTCTCAGTATTCTATCAAGTCAAGCATGCAGTGCAAATAGAAGCTCTAGCTCTTGCTACAACACAGCAGAATAGAATAGGGAAAGAACTTGACTTTCATTGATCCAATGAAGTCTCCTTTGTAGCTGAAAAGAAAGGCAAGAAACACCTCCTAAGAACCCCGCATCTGTAATGGGGTCGAAATGAGGGAAAAGCAAGAAGCATATGCAAGCCTGGAATGCCACTGCCTGAACTCATGGAAGAGAGTCATGCACACATCCTCTGCTCAGTTTTCTCAGGACCCTTGGCTGGAACTCTTGCCACACAGCCTGGCAAGGTTATTCTTTCTTACTCAGTTTCCCACCCACCCACAGGAGCCACTCTGGGTGGGATAGAGCTCAGTGGCAATCACTTGCCCAGCAAGTGAAATGTGTGGGGTTTGATCCTCAGTAACAAGAGAAGAAAGGACAAAAAAATATATAGTGAACTCCCCACCAAAAAAAGTTGCAGTTTTTCGTGTCTGTAGTTTCCTCTATTGAGCAAATGCCTGAACTATAAGGAGTCCAAGGAATGTCTGTAGGCTTCCTTTTCCTACTGAGTAAACATGAGGAAAAGACATATCTGTCATGTATTTAAATATGTGAACACATGCATATGCATGCACACACATGCATATGCATGCACACTCACATGTGGATATGCACGCAGACACATGTGTGTACACCCAGATACATATAAATGCATACACACACACTGAAAATCAACTGTTTGAAATGAGAAGAGAGAAGGAAACACTCTAAGAGATACTTTTCCTGTTAAAATCCATGACATCAGTTTTGATGTGGATAGGAATTATATCTGTTGTTTGTTTTTGTTTTTAAAGAAGTACCACATCAGGTGCTAGTAACTCACATCCATAATACTACCTACTTAGGAGAATGAGATTGAAGAGTAATTCAAACCCAGTCTGGGCAGATAAATCTAAAAGTCTTTTCTCCAGTTAAACTGGAAGTGGAGGCATAGCTCAAATGGCAGAACTGCAGCTATGAATAAAAAAGCCAATGAAGAGTTAATAGACCACAGCTTAAGCCCCAGAACTCACTTACATGCGCGCACATGTGCACCCCCCCAAACACACACAACAAAGTACTATAAATGGAAATAGGCCAGTTTATATATGAAAAGTACAGTTAATGATGACAATAATAATAAGAGATAAAATGTAAACTTTTAGCAAGAAAATGTCTGAAATGAGTTGAAAGCAATAAAGCACTTAGAAAGATAAAAAATGCACTAATTTCAAAAAAACCTTATTTAAGGTATGCAAACAAATGGAGACAACCCGGACAGCAAATGCATAAATGTATTAAGTGAATTTGTTGCAAAATGACTCTAATCATATGCTGAAGAGAAAAAAAAAGAATAAAAGTAGCTTTCAAAATTAAAATGTGAGAAACCATGCAAATAGAAGTAAAGTGAAGACAGAGCAATGATTTATAAAATCCCTTTCTCATATCAAGGAACAGGCTTCTAAATGCTTCTAAAAGCAGCAATGCTTGGACAACCAAGAAAAGTAGTTCTCATAGAACTTGAAATCTGGGTATAGATCTTGTCAGGTCTACTGTGCTTCATGTTTTTCTAGCTCATACTTTTCCTCCAAAAACCTCTTCTCGAACCAGCCAAAGGGATTCATGCTTGTAAGCCCAGCTATGCAGGAGGCAGAGATGGAAGAATCCAAATATGAAGTCAGTCCCGACAAATAAAATTAGCAAGATTCTAAAGAACAAGCAGAGTAGAGATATGGTGGCCCATGCCTGTCATCCAAGATGAGACCTGTGGGATGGTGATTTGTAGCTAGCCTGGGTAGAAAAGTCCACACAATACCATCACTAAACAACCAGCGAAAAGCCAGACTGGAGGTGTGGTCCAAGTGGTAGAGCACCAACTATGAGCAAGTATGCTGAGCTAAAGTGCAAGACCCTGAGTTCAAGCTATGATCCTAACACCCAAGTACACATTCACCCACAAAGAGCAAGCTTAAATCAATGGAACATGCTGAAGAGGCTGTGATTGTGGGGATTGTGTCTGTCTAAAAAATAATTCAGAGCAAAATGGATGGGGATGTGGTCCGAAGTCCAAAACACCAGTGCTACCAGCACACATTCGCACACACACATGCACACACACACATACACACACACACACACATACACACAGAAAGCACACACCATATGCATGTGCACATACCCACAGCCACACACACATGTGCACATACATGCATTCATATGCACATGCATGCATACTCAGACACACATGTACAGTCACACACAAAAGCCCTCTTGTGTAGTAGTTGAGAATACTTGAATCTGGGAATAAGAGAAAAGCTACAGATACTAAACACCAAAGATACTAAATAAATTCTATGTGCTATAAACCAACAGGTGTATATTTAGGAATCAAATTTAAATCTATGCGCATTTATGGGTAGTTTTAAGTTATTTGTGTTTCTAGGAAATGGAAAGAATTGGACAATGCTATTTCCTCTATGTTTTACAAAAATGTATAAAATAGTATAATAATCAACATTATGTAAGTGATCATCACAACTATATAATTATTTAAATAATTATAAGTATTATAATTTTAAATTGCATTTTTCACAGTGAAGCATAGTGCGAGGCATAGTAAAGCACTTGTTAATGTTTTGTATGATTAAAAGCATGCTAGAAAGTTAAGCCAAAGGGTCATACTGTCTTAAGGTGCACTTACAGTTTTGTGGTAAGTGCTAAAATGTCTTCATAGTGAGAAACACACCCTCCAAGGACCATAATATGTAAGGCCTGGACCATTTTCTAATGCAAGCAATAAGAGACTGGATTAACTTGGGAAGACCTTTATAAGTGTTAAAACTTTGTCTGTGCAGATGAATAACATATATGAAATGTATGTGAAATAATACAAAAAGACAAAAGGTTCTAAATTAGTTAAGGACAACAAGTTGAAATTGTTATTATTTTGTTGGTCATTCCTATTAACCTGTTTCTCTTCCTTCAGAGGGCATCTCATCTCCCCTCATGAAAGAGAGAAACCATCAGCTTCATGTCTGCATGTGCACACATGCGCAGAGCATGAGCTTTTTGACACAGGTAGGGGAGTGCTTGGTGAAGTCCTGGAGTTGAGATTTCAGAGAGAGAGGAAACAAAATTGAACTTGTATGATCTTGGAGAGACCTACTGTTGGAGTAAGCTGAGGAACTGTATGGTGAAAGAGAAGCCAAGGATTCTATATCTGCAAAGGTAGGACTTTAAGGAGGGTATGGGTAAGTGGATGAAGAGAAGGACAAAAAGAAAAAGTGTTTCTTTAAACACCTGTACAGCTCTCCTTAGAGACAGAAAGTGTCCTGCAGCCAGCCATACTATCTGGACATCATAATCTACCTCTCACCAAAAAAGTCCGACACTGATTTCAAAGACTGAAGCTTGGGATGACCACTGTCAGAAGAACAGTCGCTACAGAAGTGGCCATGTCTGTTACCCCAGGAAAGAGAATTCAAAGAGAAACTCCACAGTGCACCAGAGGTCCTGTGTCACAGCCAATAGTGCTGGAGCTTCTGGGAAACCCAGCCTGATTTTCAGAATATCAAAAGGAAAACTCTCCTACTTCTGTTTCTCTTGCCTTTTGGTAGCTTAGCCAAAGGATCTCGGTGTGTCTCTAACACGAGGCTTGGCATCTCCCTTCTTCTCTCTCTTTCTCTGCTCTCCCTTCTCTATGTCTCTCATCTATATCAAGAGAAAAATATGTTTTCCCCTGTGGCATGTAAGAGTCATGGGTTTAGCTTCAACATCAGCCCCTAGGATGCATCCCTATTATTAAAAGTCTTATCTAAAGCCTTCAATTATACTTACCTACTCCAGGTCACTATTAACATGTTGAAAATTTCAAGGATCAAGAAAAAGCAATAGAAAGAAAATTCACATAGTGAATTGGTGGTGGTGGTGGTTGTAGGGCTTGAACTCTGGGCCTGGGCACTGTCCCTGATCTCTTCACCTCAAAGGGAATGCCCTACCATTTGGGTCACAGTGCCACTTCTGATTTTCTGGTGCTTTATTGGAGATGAGAGGGACTATGCTACCCAGGCTGGCTTTGAATCATGATCCTCAGATCTCATCTTCCTGAGTAGCTAGGATTACAGGTATGAGCCACCGGCACCCAGTGAGTGATTTTTTTTTTAATCACCACAAATTTCATCTTGGAAAAAAGAATAGGCCAACCAGATCGTTTCTTTGCCAGCAGAAATTGCTCTCAGTGCTTCAGGATGGGTCTCTGTAAGTGCCTTTGGTGTGCAGCAATCAGTTCTGTCATGAGACAGGGTGACATCACATAATCAGGATGCAACTTGATAATGCCACATCAACAATGTGACATTTTTTTATTGTGAAAATACCGTACAGAGGGGTTACAATTACATGGGCAAGGTATGAGTACATTTCTTATCAAGCATTGTTGCCTTCTCCTTTGTTTCCCCTTCCCATCCTTTCCCATCTCCTACTCCCCACCCTCCCTAATGTGACATTTGATACTGCACTTTGGAAGAAATTTTGGAAGGAAAGAAAGTGATTCCTAACAAGGATGGATGTTCTAAGCAAATGTTGGTTCATTTCAGGAAGGATGTTCAAAGCCAGTGGCCCTCAGCTATCCACAGTGATACTCAAATCGGGACATAAATGAATCCCTTTGATACAAGGCATAACATGACCTGTTGCTTTCACAAAACCATTGCACTCTGTAATATAATCGACCGACTTCTACATCCAATCCTTAGATGTATTTGGATGCAAACAGGAGTAGCGGAGTTGAAAAAGTGTGTCAGTATTCTGTGTGGCATTTATCCAAATAAGCGAATTACTACACATAATAAACAAAGCTAAGTCATCCTGACCCCACTAAGTAAAGCCACTTTGTCCCTTCTGCTCTCCCTGTCCGTGATTGTCACTGCCAGCCTGAGCATGTGGGGGCTGAACGTTTAGCTAAGCCACTGAAAATTCAAGCTGAAAAACAAACCATAAAGGACTGAGAGGCAGCAGGGGATGTCTTGCTTGCAGGGGGCGTGATTCGTGGAATGGAGCAGGGCCATGCAGGGTATGGGAGAATGAGGGATGGTAAGGAATTTGGGAAAGCTAGAATTGCCCACGAGGGAGTTTCATTAGTGTTATCACTTGTGGGCTGCAAACAACCACCCTTTCCCTACCCTGGAGTCAAGCTCTTCCCCTGCCTTATGATTACTAGTTGATGTGTTAGGCTGGGCCTCTGTCTTCAAGATTGGGTGGTAGGTTTTGAGGTGAGGAACAAAATCTTCCACTTCAATGGGAGTTTTTTGAAGCTCTCTCTCCGACTCCTTTGAAAGATAGTTTGATTTTTTTCTCTCTCTCGCTCAATATACTGACACAGGAGCAAATTTTAGTCAAGTTCTGAAACTTCTAGACTTCTCTGAAATTCTCTTTATGAAATTTCATGTCAGCAAGAGTGAAACTAAGTTAGTTTAACAAGAACATCCCACCTTTAGTATCTGACTATCTTCCACGTCTAATCGTACTGCTCATCTTCCAGCATTGGACTGATTGTTGAACAGGCTGGCTGTCCTCAACAAGAATCCAGTCAAGAGCAGTTAGTCAGAATCCCCTTCTTCCTACTACTTCCTGTTAGTGCATTCCCTCCTGCTACTTCCTGTTAGTGCCTTTCTTCCTGCTACTTCCTGTTAGTGCATTTCTGATCACTGACTCCCTCTGTTCCCACTGGCCTATGTTGTGACCCCCCCAACCCCTACAAGAACCAGGTACAGAAAAAAAGAACCAGGTGCAGAGGTCCCTACAGGACCTCTTCAAGTGCCACTGGATTTTTTTTTCTGGTTCTAGGACTTGAACTCTGGGCCTGGGTGCTGTCCCTAAGTTTTTCCACTCAAGGCTAGCATGCTACTACTTTGAGCTACAGTGCCACTTCTGGTTTTCTGGTGCTTAAGTTGAGGTAAGAGTCTCGTGGACTTTCCTGCCCAAACCAGGATCCTCAGATCTCCTGAGTAGCTAGGATTACAGGCATGAGCCATCAGTGTCTGGCTTCATTGGATAATTTCTTAAGCAACATCCACTAGTCTCTTGGATCTTTTCCTATTCTTCCTGTGAATAAAATCTAAATTTTCTTCAAGTTTTATCACAAATGCTATATCCTTGATAAAGTTTGTTTTAATTTCCTAGCAGAACTTGGGCTCTTCTTCATTAACTATTCATAGATATAAGATATACACATCTTATATATTGTATTTATATCACACATGTATACACATATACATAGACATGTATTCTATATCATACACATATACACATATATACAGACATATATTGTATATCACACACATATACACATATACACAGACATATATATGCATCCATCTATATATTTGATTAATATATTTTTACAGCATATAAAAATAAGCTGACTCAGATGGGTGCTAGTGATTCACACCTCTTATCCTAGCTACTCAGGATTTGAGATCTGAGAATTGTGGTGAAAGCCAGCCCAGGCAGAACAGTCTGAGACTCCTATCTCCAATTTTAAACTCTAACTTGAACCTGTGGTTCAAGTGGTAGAACACTAGCCATGAGCACAAAGCTCAGGGACAGCACGTAAGCTCTGAGTTCAAGCCCCAGGACTGGCACATGTGCACTGCATAACAATAATAACAATGCCTCACATATACACATACATACACAAAGAACAGATTTTTAGTAATGTGGCATTCAACTTCAACTGAGAAATGCTTAATATGTCATTAGAGACTGAGTTAGCTAGCACAGTAGTCTAGAAATGTTAGTAAAAATACACTGAAATAAGGCTGCAGATTGCTAAAAAACAAAATTAATTTCCCATTCTTACTCTGAACTAAATTTAATCACTTTACTCAATGAACTTGTATCATTTGACCTAAATCTTTAAAATCTTCATTTTCATTTCTACTCATGAGGTAAACTTACTTAGCAATCCCTTTCAATTGTACCAAGACAGCAGATATTTCTTGCAAAGAAGAGTGTAACTTTTAGCTATTATCTGCCATCTTTTAGAGACAGCAGAATGGGTTATTCTCTAAAAATCATGTACTAGAATACATAATTGCCCATCCATTAGGCAGAATTTATGGCTTCATTTTGTGTTAGATCTCAGTAGACAATTGATTGTAAAAATATATTCAAAAGGAATGTGGTATCAGACACATGTTTTCCAGAAGAAAGAACTATGCATATTCACTTGCTTCATCTATTGATTTTTTAAGTTCCTTTCTTTAGAAAACTTCTCTGGGAATGACTGAACTACTACATCGCTTTCTTTGTAGTTCACTATAGTGATGGAGGCACAAACGACTGTCTTGCATGGCGCTCTGAGTATTATCCAGTTTCATTTCCAGGCTTGGTCCTCAGGAAGACACAATAATGATTGATCACAATCACAAAATACCATGATTTCTTCTTTACAACATTAATCTCTTTCCTGTGTACGTTCAAACCCTGCTTATGTCACATTCCTGATACTACATTAACTAAATAAAAAAGAACAGTAGTCAAACAAGAATAGGTAAAACAGCAACAAATGCTGGTAAGGAAGTAGAGGGAAAGACACTCTAATGCACCCATGGAGGGAATGTAAGATAGTGTATCCACAAATCCAAATCCGTATAGCGATGGCTCACAAACTAAACATAGATGCAGTGTGATCCGCTCATACTCTTGTGCATTTATTCAGTAGAATGCACAACAAAGGCACCTGCATACCCATATTCATTGTAACAGAGTTCATAATAGCACAGAATAGCACAGAACCAGCCCCAAAGCCCCACAGTGAAAAATGGATCAAAAACGGTGAATTATATATATATATATATATATATATAAGCATATATATATACATACATATATAAACTGTATATTCAATTCCATGTACATGTACCATTCCATTAAATACCAGTATCTACCTATAGATACAGATATTGAATTTTATGCAGCCATCAGAAAGAATATCATTTGTACGGAATTAGATGGATCTTGAAAGTATACTAAGTAAGCCAGGCCCAGGAAGCCAAAGAATGCATGGCTTTTTTCATATGTGGATCTTCACAGCAAACTACAACCTCTCACATAACCATACATACAGGCATATGTTTATATTCATGATTTGGTTGACTAAAGTGAAGTATATACATGAGTGAACTTAACAACACTTTAACAAATGAACATCAGAAGCTGAACTGGAATAAGGATGTAATTGGAATGTAATTGAGTATTCTGGGAGGTAGATGGATAAATGAAAAAAGGGAACAGAGGACAAATACACCCAGAATACTCAATGTGCGTAAGTGATAAAGGAAGTCGAAAACGTGAAATGAGTCTAGGGAAAGGAAACAAATAAGGGAAGAGAAAGATGGAAGGGATAACTGTGAAGAGGAAGTTACAGACCCTTATTTGGTCATATTAAACAGTACCCCCATCCTTTGTACAAGCTTTTGAAGTTCAGGAAAAAAAGGAAATTAAAATTGTTAAAAGAAACAGCAAAATATAAAAGAACAATTTCAGCTTGGGCTACTAGTTACAGATAGCACGACAGAGCAGTGATCGACAGAGATAGGATCTAGAGAAACGAGCACTTAAATTAAACATGCTTGCCATCTATTGCCATTGTATACAATTAGAATCATGAATATTCCTTACATAAAAATACACTTATGACTACATCTTTATTGCCATGGGTCCTTCATGCTTATTTGAATTCAACGCGTTCTGAGAAAGTAGAATATGTTGCTAAACATATGCACTAATGCACACCCAGATATTGCATTTCAAACAATAAGTGACCAATACCAAAATATGAACACATTATTCAATTTATGGGAAATAATGCAAGTGTTCATAGATTATTTGGGCCTTAATATATGGCATTTCATGGTATTTGATTAAAAAATGTCAGTCATTCATTAAATACATATTTACTGAGCACCCATGTTAAGTCAAATTATGTCTAAAACATTGAGCACCAGTGGCTCACACCTGTAATCCTAGCTACTCAGGAGGCTGTGATCTGAGGATCATAGTTCAAAGCCAGCCTGGGCAGGAAAGTCTGTGAGACTTATCTCCAATTCACCACCTGAAAACTGAAAGTAGCGCTGTGGCTAAAGTGGTAGAACATTAGCCTTGAGCAAAAAATGCTCAGGGACAATGCATAGGTACAAAGTTCAAGCTTCACCATCATCATCATCATCATCATCATCATCATGAACAACAACAACAATGATGATGATAATGATGATGATGATATTGTGTCCAGAGCACACGTATAAATAAAGATACTGTCTTTCTAGGTGCTCAAGGTTTAGACACAAGAAGAAATGAAATACCTTATTTGGTCCACTAATGTTCAAGTAGCTTGGATTGGGTGAATATTCCTTTCTATATCAAATATTCATTTTGATATGCTAGACAAAGAATTGTTGACATTGTGGGTGATCAAAAATAAGGAAAAGTTAAGAGGCATCTATACTTGCAAGGAAAGAAGCATGCTCTATTCAAGGCAGATTTATTTATTCTGCAAGTCTTCCTCAGTGCATATACTACAAGATAGATAAATGTAGGTATATAGATGCAGCTATTGGCTTTAAGAGGTTTTGATAAAAAAAAATAATTTAAGCTGCTAGTGTAGCAAGGATTTGAAGGAGAAAATCCTAGATGGCGGCTCGCAGAGGAGATTCTGACCCAATTTAGACACATACTTCCTTCCATTTTTGTCTGGTTGTTGAACTGTGAATATGAGAAGACAACCATGGAGGCTTAGGAAGGAACTGAGAACTGGAAGTCTGTCTTTGTTTAGAAGAGGTATCAGCACCTACTACCCATGGGATAGCAGAAGGAGTTTGGACTTCAAATCCTGCTACCTTAGAGGGGCCAGACAAGTAGCTAATATTTTTATTGAAATGCTAGAAGAACATGGCTGAGGAGTGGGAAAGTTGCCATAACTCAAAAGGTAAAACTCTAAAATAACTCAACTTTGACAAAGAAAAAAAAATCAAGCCTTCAGCATAATATCTTGTGAGTGAAAACAAAGCAATTTCTTAGGCTTCACATTACATCATCAGCAAGGATTCTGTGTCTAAAAACCAAAGGAAGAGAAATATGTGACCTATATCCAAGAGTTAAAATCCCCTTGTACAACACTTTAAAGATAATGAAAAATACATTTGATTAGAAAACAGATTTTTTGGCAATATTTTTATGTTAGGTTTACCAGACAGGGGTATAATAAATGCATCGAAGTGCATTCCACTAGAGTGGAATATGGTCAGGGGAGGGATGTAGATGAATAAAGAGAAGAGGTGGAGAAGAATGCAATACAAATTCAATGCATATCCTACAAAATCAAGAAAAATGAGGCAACGGGTAGGTTGGAAGGATGGGGAGAAAGATGGAAGCATAACATTGATCAAGATGCATTGCATTTATAGAAACTGCTTTGTTGAATGGCAACTCCTTTGTACAGCTACTTAAAGGTAGTAAAAATATTTTTTAAAAGAAATGAAACAATTTTCATTTACCTAGTCACTACCTCCCTAGATAGCTCTTAAAATATGTTTGAAAACATTAAAATTAACCAATAAAATTTGATCTGAAAAAAGGAATTATCCAAAAACAAGAAAGAAAACAAATGTAAAAAAGCCAGAGAAATGGGAATTCTCAAAGGATGAATGGAAACCTGGAAGCTGGAAAGTATACGTGAGACCCAACTGCAATTTAGTGGAATTGACTGTACATTAGACGCAGAGAGAATCATCTGTAAACCTTAAAACAGGTCAAAAGAAATCAAACTGAATAATTTAGAATAAAAGTTCAGCAGGGAAGGTGAACAAGAGAGCATATGGTCAAACTACTTAGCTGTGTATGTGAACATAGAGCGATGAGATCTGTTAAAATTGTTTTTAAAAGAGGTACATTTTAAGAATTGTTTGAAGAAGAATGGAAGAAAGGAGAGTGATGAAGGGTGAGTTTGATGAGACTAAATGGCATGCATGCATGGAAATGTCACAATGAACCCTCCTTGTACAACTAATGCACATTAACCCAAAAAATAGTAATAAAAAAAGAAAAAGTAGCAAGAGATTTCTACAGAGGTTTAATAAACCATGAGCGGGACCCAGTTGCCTGACATATATAAAACTGAAGAAGGAGAAAAGGTAACCCAATGGGGCAAAAATAAATTATTTGTTGAAAACTAGCCAAAAGTTTTTTGAAAGCCGATTTGGGGGGGAAAAAAGAAACCCACTGTCTCCCAATGTCTAGAGATTTTTAAAAAATATTACAATATCTAATTATACAAATGATACTTGACAGGTTCAACATTGCAGAAAATGTGTGTGCTTGAAGAAATAGTAAGAGAAATTATCCAAAACAAAGAACAGAAAAACAAGCTGATAAAAATAATACCCAGAGCAGCAGTGGCTTATGGGAACCCCAGGCAGCACGGGGCGTTTGATCCTGGGATGCTGGGAGCAAGGAGTGCGCAGCTGACATTGTCCTTCTCCAGAATGGCAGAATTACTTTCCATATTCGACGAAAGTGATGGGCTTCTCAAGCCAAGACTCTCAGTGAAGTACAGAAACAAGGGACATGAGTGAAACTACCCACTAGTCCATCACAATAACCACCCAGGAACCATTGGATCACACCTAGAATCTTAGCTACCCAGGAGTCTGAGATCTCAGGATCATGGTTCAAAGTCAGCCCAGGCAGGAAAGTCCATGAGTCTCTTACTTCCAATTAACCAAATAATATATAACCAAATTACATGTATGTGTATATTTATGCTTGAACACAAATGCAATTTGGTTATTTGCATAAAGGCTCACAAGGCTTATCATGAAGTTCATTATCATCGCAATCATCTAGACCGTAGTTTTCATGAGCACCTTTCACAAGGTTTCTAAGACATCAGCTCAGAGATACTTTACCTGAATAGTGTCTCTGCTTTGCGCCATCTAACCCTGAGCACCCAAGGGTGCGTGTCTGTATTGGGAGAGACAGAGAAGCATCAGCAGGGGCTGCTGTTCACAGTTCTCAGATGAAAGAGATGAGCGTGAGTAGACCATCAGCCCCCTAACACTGTGGCAAACTGTTACTAGAATTTACAACTGTCTTTAGCTGATAACTTCTTTGGATTGTTACCTTTCTTTTTTTTTTAACTCATGATTTCTCTGTTTTCTCATGACTATCCTATTCAAAAAATGAAAGGATCATTAGTGGAAAGCACCACTCGATGTTATTATTACTATCTTTAAAAAAGGTTTTCAGAATAATACTCTTGTATATTTATTTTTTATTTTATTTTTTAATTGTGAAAATACTGTACAGAGGGGTTACAATTACATGGACAAGATAATGAGTACATTTCTTATCAAGCATTGTAGCCTCCTCCTTTGTTTCCCCTTCCCATCCCTTCTCATCCTCCCCCCCCCCCCCCAATCCTCCCCCCCGTCCCCCCACACCAAAGTTGTAAAGTTCTACTCTTGTATATTTGTTCACACATTTACCACTTTGAGTTCTTTATTCCTTTGCACAGATCCAGCCACCTAGGTTTTATCATTTTTCTTCTGCCTGAGGGATGAATTTGGACATTGCTTGTGTAATCATTGCATGTGATTAGTTCTCTAGCCTTAAATAGCTTCCTCGAACACAAGAGCTTGTCGGAGATCAATTAAATATCCAAGGGGATTCCCTTCTTTGAGTAAATTCCAATCTATTCCAAGTAGGGTGCCATTTCTTTCTCTTCTCTGACACTGGGAACCTGGGAACCCCAGCCATCTCCTGTCCTACATGTTCCTGATCCAACCATCTCATGAATCTCAGATATATATATAGATATACATATCTATATATCATATTAGACATATCTATATATATCATATAAATTGTTCTTCCATATCTGCATTTAGGTCTTCTACACAGAGTTCAGAAAAACCCCTAATTCTAATGCTGAGCCTCAGGACCAACATCTGAGACTGACACAAACTGACCCCCTCCTTTCTTTTCTATTTCTTATAGAAACCATCTCCCCCCCTACTCAGAAACATATTGACGTTCTAACTCCCACAACCTCAGAATATAACCAGATTTGTGAATAAAATTGATACTAACTATAATGAGAGCATCTAGAACAAGACAGACCCTGAAGCTACTATGACTGAGGTGCTCATAAGATGCGAAGACAGAGGAAGAGCTCCTATCTGGAGAGGCAGACACACAGGAAGGTCCACATGACCCAGAGGGAGACAGACACAGGAGTGATGGAGCTACGAAACAGGAATGCCAAGTTTTGCTAGCCACCACCAGAAGCTTTGCTGAAGCCAAGAAAAATTTCTTCTGGATGTCTCAGCAGGAACAGGGCTCTATTAAAACGTTGGTTTTGGACTTCTGGTGTCCCAATTCTGCACAATCGATTTTTGCAAAATAGATTTCTGCTCTTTTAAGCCACCCAGTTAGTAATACTTTATTAATGCAGCCTTAGGAAACTAATACACTGCCTAACATGTTTTGACAAATATCGCCTTCCAGACCATACAAAACACTATCAGCTACATCAGACACATCTGCATTTAAACCCAATCTGGACTCCCAAGCAGGACTAGTGGATGTCAGAGATATTTATAGAGGACCTGATTTTCAATCTGCACTGTGTGGTCAGATTTTGCCAACCAGTAATATTTGGAAAGCAAAGAATACAGCACATGGATGCTTTACAATGCCTAGAAAGGCAGAGGAAATAGCATGCATATATTTTCTCTAATCTTTATTTCTCACAGTAATTCAGTTTAAAAGACCAAATCCATCAATACATTTTTTAAATCATTCTTTTATTTCCCCTTTTGTTTTCATGGAATGAATTTAACCTCTCTGTTTTTTTTATTTGGAAATAGAGATGTCTTGTCACATAAGAACAAGTGATTAGGTTGAGCAATCACTGTTTTGGTAATAGACCATTAGCAACTCTAATATTCTACCAGAAAGCACAGATAGCTCACGCTTCTGGCAAACAGGAGGCTTGCAATGAAAACCAAATGGTAGAAAATTCTATACATTGGAATTACATATATAAATCATGTCTAATAAAAATCGGAAACACCATCCGTGTTTCTAGCAGAGATTATTCTTGTTATTTTTATTTTCTTAGTTTCCAGGGCAATTAAAGTTACTCATGTATTTATCAATAAACTGTTTTTTTTAATTTTATGCTGATAGAACACAGCAAAAATGGCTAATAATTTATTTCACCCTGTAATTAATGAGCTTTTGTTGGCTTTGAGCAGAAAAAAAATGATATTGTTCTTTTTCTATCACTCATGTCTTAGTGTAAAAGGAAACTGAGCAGGGTATTCTGTCTACATGCAGTGATTTTATAACTTCAGAAGAAGAAATTCATAGTAAGGAGACAATATTCTCCCCTGTGGAAATATTGAAAGCCCTGCCGTCTTTAGAGCTATATTGGTTTAATATAAACTTTCCAATATCATTCTATTAGTCAATTTTTTCTTTTACTATGCATTTTACCATTCCCTCGGTAAGCATTTCTGTTACCTTTCTGGAAATCAGTACAAATTAGATGCTGATAGACTGACTTCATATATTTTTAAAACTTCAATTGTTAAAAATCACATTAAAAATATAATTTACCAGTCACTGGTGTCTCATGCCTGCAATTCTAGATACTCAGGAGGCTGAGATCTGAAGATCACAGTTCAAAGGCAGTGCAAGCATGAAAGTCTATGAGAGTCTTATCTCCAATTCACCACCAGGAAAAAAAAAGCCAGAAGTGGCTCTGTGGCTCAAGTGGTAGAGCACAAGCGTTGAGCAAAAAAGCTCAGGAATAGCCCCCAGACCCTGAGTTCAAGCCCCAGGATCTGCACCCCCCAAAAAAATTGATTAGAAACATATTTATCATTAACTATGTAGGTTTATAAAGCCTCATATTTTTAAATGCAAAAGTTTTACCTCTACTAATTAATTATTATTTAACTGCCAAGTTGTGTAGAAGGTATAGGATTTTGCAGATAATGTGAAATGGTGCCCTAAGCATACATAAATTCGTAAAAATTAGATGCAGCCTTAACATCAAGGTAAGAATCCACATCGTGCAAGAAGCTGTTACAGAGAGTTAGAGACCTCTGCTTGACTGTGTGCTGCCAATCTTGCAACCTGAGCAGAGGCATGTGAAAAATAAAATGGTTTGACACCAGAATGAGCAAAAGTTCCAAATATCAGCATTTAACTTTTTTTTTTTTTTTTGGTCAGTCATGGGGCTTCAACTCTGGGCCTGGGCGCTGTCCCTCAGCTCTTAGGCTCAAGGCTAGCACAGACTTCCCTGCCCAGCCTGGCTTTGAACCCCAACCCTCAGATCTCAGTCTCCTGAGTAGCTAGGATTACAGGCATGAACCACCAATTCCTGGCTTTGCATTTAACATTTTTAGGGCATTTTTTGGTGTCAGGTCTTCACACTTGCCATTTACATGATAGGATTTGGGCCACTTTTCTGTGTGGCTGTCCTGGAACAGTGATCCTCCAGACCACAGCCTCTCATTTAGCTTAGGCTAACAGTCACACCCTACTGCTAGTTCAGGTAGTGATCTCAGGAACTATGAGCTTAGAACTCTGATTTTCCTTATCTCAGCCTCTCAAATAGTCTACAATATCCAGTTGCATCTAATTTTATTGATTAACTCTAAAACACAAATTATGTGAAAAATTTGTAATTCCTAATATTCACTGTATCACTCCACTTTGCTTATTTTCCCCAAAATATGTTCAGCTGCAAAGTACAACAAAATAATACCCCATTCACTTGCAAAACACTGAAATATGATTTACAAATATGTTTTTGTATGGATGTGAAAACTGGCAAGTGTGTGAGGCATTTCTAATACCATCAAATAACTCCACAAAACAGAAGAGTAGCTGAAGGAAAGACCTGAGGAACTAAGGATCATGCAAGAGCTATTGCTAAAATATATGCGGTCTCTGAACACTGGCTAGATAGACCAGTTAAGAAGATGAACAATCCTTCAAAAGAGAGTTGGATAATAACATACAAAAGTGGCAATTTATTAAGACATTTCCATTCTTTCTAAGAATATGGTACTACTGTCACCAGTGGCTCACACCTGTAATCCTAGCTAGTCAGAAGCTGAGATTTAAGGATTGTAGTTTGAAGTCTGCTTGGAGGAGAAAAGTCTATGGAGATTCTTATCTCCAACTAACCACCAAAAAGTCAGTTCAAGCCCAGGACTAGCACAAAAAAATGGTATTAAGTTTTAGGATTTGATTTTAAATTCTATCATTCATTGCCCATTCCAAGCAAGACACTGTTATGGTTTGAAACAAAACTAAATTAAAAAAATCCTTCTTTTTCGGATAAAGGAACTCCAATAGCTACATATCTTTGAACAGTTACACAACTAGCATAGGTACTATATTGGTCTAAGGGTCTTGTGTGTGTGCCAATTCTGGGGCTTGAACACAAACTTGGGCACTGTCCCTGAACTTCTTTAGCAATCCACCAGTTGAGCCTCAGCTCTACTTCTGGCTTTTTGGTGGTTAACTGGAGATAAGAGTCTCAAAAATCATCCTGCCTGGACTGGTTTTGAATCTGAATCCTTGATCACAGCCTCCTAAATAGCTAGGATTATATGCCTGTTACCAGTGTAAGATCCGCTCTTGGATGGCTAGCAGACTCCACCCTCTTTGCAGGAAAGTCTCCACCCAGTACCTACGTTACCTAGGCCACTGGGACACCTGGAAGAGGTCACATCTGCATCCGCTGAGGTCACATCTGAATTTGATGTGGCCACAGCTTTCTCCGCCCATACCCTACATAAGGCCTAGCCCAGGCTCAGACCCCCTCTCTCTGCTCTTTTCTAACTCTTTCTCAGCTCTTTCCTTCTCTTCTCTTTCCCAGCTCCCTTCTCTTTCCTAACTCTATCTTTCCCACCTTTCCCAGATGCTCTCTTTTCTAGCATTTTTCTCTCTCTCTCCTTTTTTTTTTGGTTAAATGGCAACTTCATTGTACAACTATTTACAGATAATAATAATAAAAGAAAAACATTAAAAAAGAAATGTCAAAAAATTAAGAAACCTTGAATTGTACCCTTAAATCAAAAAAAAAAGAAGAAACGAAAAAAATTCCATAATATCTATTACTAAACAGTGAAAGCTAGTTGTTTTACTTTCTCCTGAACTATAGTGAAAGCAGGGGTTATACCATGGGGGAAGGACATACAAAGCAACAAAGAAATAATCTTATAAATGTGCTAGAAACAATCGCATGAAAGAAAAAAAACATTTGAATACATATCTTAGGGTTCATCTCCCTAACATCACCTTATCTGACCTTTTCTGCTTGACTCAGACATATACTAGATATTGCAAATAAGGGAAACCATGTTTCTTTGGGCCTGGCTTATTTCACTTAATATAATTTTTTCCAAGCCTTTCCATTTCCTAACAAATGGGGAAATGTCATTCTTTCTGATGGAGGCATAGAATTCCATTGTGTATATATACCACATTTTCTTGATCCATTCATTTACTGAAGGGCATGTGGGTTGGTTCCATATCTTAGCTATAGTAAATAATGCTGCAATAAACATAGTTGTGCTGATAGCTTTAGTGTGGACTTGTTTGTAAACATTTGGGTAAATGCCCAAAAGTGGGATTGCTGGGTCATAGGGGAGCTCTATGTGAAGTCTTTTGAGGACCCTCCATACTACTTTCCAAAGTGGTTGGACAAGTTTACATTCCCACCAACAATGAAGTAAGGTTCCCTTCTGTCCACATCCCCTCCAGCATCTGTTGTTATTAGAGTTCTTGATTTTTCTAGCTCTTTTCTCTCTCTTTCCCAGCTCTCTCTCTTTCCCAGCTCTCCTAGCTCTCTTTCCCAGGCCTTTCCCCACCGCGTGGAGGACCAAGATGGCCTGGTGCCATCCAGAATGATGAATAAACCTACCCCTTACCTGAATACCACGTGCATGGTGCTGTTTTTACTGGGCTACCTCTTTTTAAAAACCTAACAACCAGCACCCAGTTATTACTCTTGTTTTAATACAGTATTTGAATTGAATTTGATAAGGAAGAATTTTAATTTTTTGTTTACAACTAGAGATAAAATGTCCACAATGGAATTAAAAGTTAAATATAGGATTTGATTACAAAAATTGAATAAATATGCCTATTGGAAAATCTACCCATCAGAACCATGCACTGAGGCTTTTTAATGACAGCATTCGGTATTGTTCAATGGCATAAGATCCTTTATTAGTTCCTGTCAAACAAGAGAGAGTTAAACTTCAGGAGGAACAGGTTGTTATCAACTTCTTGATTAATATCTGACATTGAGGGACTTACTAAATAACTAGATATGTTGGCGATTCCCCAGCTCTTTGCTTCTTCCATGTTTCCTTACCAGCATAATTAAGGACATTGGGTGGATGTCACTTTTTGTTGCCACGTTGCTAGAGGAAACATGATTTTCTTGTTTCAATGGTGTTATCTTTAATCCTAAATGTACTCTTACTGAAAACAAGTTCATCAGGAATCAAAGCTATTTACCTGACAGGATTTTGTTGTTCATGTGATTGATAGACACATACAACAACATAGAGAATACTTATACACATATGAAAGGAAAAGAGACTGAATGTGAAAATGTTAAAAATAGTCTTTCTGAAGTAGACTAATGAAATTTGGTTTTATTCTATGTAAGTTGCTGCATTTACCAAATCCTTTGAAATTATTATTTTTTCCTGTAATACTAGAGATGAAATTCAAGGCCTCCCTTTCCCTCACCAGGAAGACAACTTTCCAACTTGAGCCATGACTCTAGCTCCTTTTTGTATCAGTCATTTTTGAGATACAATCTCTCATTTTATATTATTTTTTATTTTTCTGTCAGTCATGGGGCTTGAACTCTGGGCCTGAACACTGTCCTTAAGCTCTTCAGCTCAAGGCTAAAACTCTACGACTTGAGCCACAGCACCATTTCCAGTTTTCTGAATGGTTTATTGGAGATAAGAGTCTCATGGACTTTCCTACTGGGCTGGCTTTGTACTGAGATCCTGAGATCTCTACCTCCTGAGTAGCTAGGATTACAGGCATGAGCCAGCGGCACTGGGCTTAGTCTCTCATTTTATAGCTTGGCTTTGATCTCCCAAATTCTGCTTTCTCTGTGGCTGGGATAACAGGCTTGTGCCACTGCACCTAGCCATTGGTTGAAAAGTCTCCATTTTTATGTCTGGGCTGGCCTTGAACTACAATATCCCAATCTTCATTTCCCAAGTAACTAGGATTAGTCATTTGAACTACTTGTTCAGCTAAATTAATATTTTTTTAGCTTAAAGTATAATTTCCCATTAAAATTATATATTTTAGGCAATGTTTATATATATATACATGCTTTGAAGTAATTATTTAACATCCATGCTTCCTACACATACATTCACTCTCATACTCATATAAATTGCAGTTTATATGTCAAGCCAAGTTGTTTTTACTATTTAATAGATAAGTCTGATAAATTCAGACTTACAAAATGATCTATAAATATAACATACAGTAAGATAGATAGATAGATAGATAGGTAGATAGCTTACATATTCAAGTTGGAAGAACATCATTACTAGCTAACCAATGTTTCCTTTCCCCCAAAAAGCTAGTTCTCACACCTTCCCAGGAAAATACTGTTTGGGAACCCGTCCCTAAATATCTTTTTTAAAAAAATCTGGCAAGTGAATTTCAATTATTCTCCTATTGAAATTTAAGGTAAGTGCATGGACTTATCTTACTTTTTTTTAGCTCCATACCTTTTGACCTGGCCTTTAATAGAACCTACAGATAGCTGTCATCAAACAGACTTCAAAATGCAATCCCATCAATTCTCCCAGGTCTATCTTCTCAGGGCTGGACAAATACATCTATCTCCTTCTATTTCAATTACTGGGGCTATTGTACAGTAAATAGTTTTACAGAGCAGAAGGGAAGTCAAAATTCTTTGTAGTCAGTGACCTTTAGCTAAAGAACTGGCCCAGAGGGGATTTGAGGCAAGGGTCACATCTGGGCTGAGCCAGAGTTGTGGGTGTGGCTGTTACCTGCACAAACAGGCTGAACTGAAAGCCTCTGGTTACTCTTTTACTGCCCTGTGTAGGAATGAGCAGAACTGAGGTGAGGCAAAAAGTGTGTTACAGTTAATGTTTCCAGATTCATTAATTTTATAAGTCTGGATTTAAGAGGTCTTCCCATCACAGGGACATATAACTTCATCTTTAGGGACAAATTGAAATCCTCTCCTAGGTCCTTCAAAGCATTTCTCTTCAAGCACTTTTGAGAACTTCAAGAGCTCTCTTATCTTTAACAAAGCACCATAAAGATTTCTATTCTCTATGTATGTGCAAATGGAAACAAAGTCCTTTCAAAACCTTCTGAGTCACATATCTCTTCTGCAAATCAGATGCAGTCATTTGTCTCTTAAGTTTATCTCTCAGTTTTTGCTCAGCTGTCAGCTCAGTTCTGAATGCTGGAGTTTCAAGGCACCCATTGCTCACAACTATTTTGCTGACTGTTTATGGTTTTTTATCTTTCTTTTGTACATTCATTTTAATTTTGTAATTTTTTAAATTTCTTTTCAAAATAGCTACTAGCAAATCAATTCAAAGCTAAAGGTTCTAGCTACTAATGCTAACGCAAACCAGCAAAGATCATGACCACTTTTAGAGAGGATAAAGAAGTTTACTGCTGGCCATCCAAATCAGGCTAGAGAGAGAAAGAAGTTCGAATCCCTGTGTTTTATACAAACTGGTTACACATTAAAAAAACAAATCAGGTCATTAATCAGAAAGGCAGAAGTCAGGCGGGTGGCATCAACTCCAGGCCAGATGCTTGATTTCTACCTTGTGGTCTTTCTGTTAACCATCCAAATATCTGATCAGCCGAAACCCATGTCTGGCTGCCATCCTCACTTAGCCATCTTCCAGTAAAATAACCTTCAATGGGAACACAGCTGCTAGGGAAGGATAACTGTCTACTTCACTAATGCTTTTGACAACATTATAGGAGACTTGCACATTGCTAAGTAAAGATGGTTCCTACTTTATATAATTAGTACAGTTGGAGTAAGTTGAGCTAAGTCATTCTAATCTAATCAATTTATATTTCTTAGCTGAAAACTCTTATCACCAAAGGACACATTGACATTTCATTTCTTAGAAAACAAGAGAACACTTTTTTTTTCCTCATCAAGTTGCAATTTTTCATTTTTCATTTTCATCACACAGGACACTGTCTCAATACACAAAGGGAAAAATAATTTTTTTTCATTCTTAGGTAACTAGGCATGGTGGTTCATGTCTTTAATCTCAGAACTCAGGAGACACAGATTGCAGGCTTGAGCCACAAGTTTCCAGCTTATCATATCTTTTCTTTTTTTTAAGAGTGTGAATTTGACAAAGATTTGGTTAAGTAGAAAGCCTTGTAACTGCCAGCTACTCAGTAAGCAGAAACCTGGAAGATTGCAACTCAAGACCAACCCCAGCAAAAGCTAGCAAGAATCCATACCAAGAAATTAGCCAGTTGTGATGGTGCTTTCCATGCCATGTAAGACCAAGAATTAGGAGGATCAAGTTTCAACTCCAGCCATAAGAAATAGCACCATGGGCTGGGAAGGTGGCTCAGTGGTAAAATATTTACCTTGCATGCATGAGGCCCTAGGTTCGATTCCTCAGCACCACATAAGCAGAAAAAGCTGGAAGTGGTGCTGGGGCTCAAGTGGTAGAGCACTAGCCTTGAGCTGAAGAGCTGAGGGGCAGACAGCGTTCAAGCCCCATGACCCACAAAAAAGAAAGAAAGAAAGAAAAAAAGAAAAGAAAAGAAATAACACCAGACCCGACCTGAAAAAATAACTAAAGCAAAAAGAATTGAGTACATGGCTCAAGTGGTAGAGTGTTTGCCTACCAAGCATGAAGTCCCAAGTTTAAATTGCATACCATCAAAGGATGAGGAGGAAGAAGAGGAGCAGGAAGAAGAAAACTCCAAAAGCAAGGAAAGAATGGTAGAGTAATAATGGCACATGCCTGTAATCCCAGCATTCAAAAAGTAGAGGCCGGAAAATTGGGAGTTTGAGGCCAGCTAGTCAAACATGATGAGAATTCTGCTTCAAAAGACTGAAGGGTAGGGAAGTAGTGCAGTAGTACAGCCTTTGCCTTGCATGCTCAAGGCCTGGTTTTGTTTCTCAGTACCAAAAAAAATAAAGCAAACAACAATGGAAAAAAAAAAAAAAAAGAGGCCAGGCCTTGGTAGAACAGGCAGAGAGACTCAGGGACTCAAATGTCAGGGAATGGGGGTACACTGCAGGGCTGAGGACTTGTCTCTACCTCCACCTGAGTCTTGTCTCCACCTGTGGAAAACAACCTGAACGTGGAACCAATTGTATGAGGGAGAATGGTTGCCTGGAAATGATTAAGACAGGAAAGGAATGCAACAGGAAATCTTCCTTCTCTCTCCTTTGCTTTGTGCTTTCTCTGCAGCTTCTGTGCTATCCATGTCTAGCAGAGAGGGAGCTGGCAAGACAGAAATGTTAGAGATTCCCCGTTTAGCATCACAAAGCCTCTAGAAGTGTTTATTGAGGCTAAAAGAAATAGGCTCAGAATCAGCAAGTTAACTTTGATATCCTGTGACACATAGAAGTTCAATCACTCCCAAAGCAATGCTTGGTTTAGAGACAGCCAGGTATACCAGTTTTGGCTAGTGAGACCTGTAAAAAGTCCTCGTTTTTTTTTTTACTATAAAATACCGTGTATAGTTTATAAAATAATTTCTGTAAGGCTTAACCAAAGTTTTAATGATTAAGAACAAGACCAAGCATTCTACTTACCACTTAATTTAAGAAATAGAAAAGTTGGTGCTACTCCTTGACCCCATAGTTATCTGTGTGAACCTGCATCTGGGGATAATCATGATCTCTGAATTTGTGTTTATAGTTCTCTTGCATTTCTTTATAGTTTAGCCACATTTCTATAAATTGCTTAAATATATAGTTGCTGCAGGAAAGATAATCTTGAAGTAAACTACCTAAATAAGTAAAGGCACCCACAAGAGGGCAGAGATACCTTAGTGGAGAATATACAGTCTTCTCAGTAAAAGATGGGGGAATAATTGGAAATTCAGATGCAAGAAGAAAACAGTATCTTGCATCAATATATTACACCTTCATTCCAAATAGAAGATCATAGACTCACATGTGAGAGACGAGTGTTCTAAGTCTTTATCAAGTTAGGTTATCTGAAAATTTCATACATGTAATTCCAAAATTATCCATAACAGAACAAAGTGATACATTTGATTTCATCAAAATTGAGAACTTCTTAAGGACACGTGGAAAAGAACATGAAAAGGAACAAATATTTCCAAAGCTTTGAGTTGTTAGGAGACTTCTTCCTAGAATATGTTAAAAAAAAATAGAATAGAACTTAACAAGACAAAAAATCAGGTAAATAGCCTAATTTTTAAAAGTGGTGAAAGATTTGAACATCTTTTTTACCACAGAAGATCTATGGATAGCAAGTAAGCATTATTACCAATCACATGCTAATTGAAGTCACTATGGGCACATCTTTGAGAATGCTACAACAAAAAGGTCTCACCCCCACCCCAAGGTGTTAACCATTATGTGGAAATGTGGAAATAGCACTATGACTTTAGAAAACATGTCAGCTATTTCTTAGTTACACATACACTTATGATAGATTCAATCATTTCAGTCTTTAAGAGACAAGGAAATGCATGGCCACTGAAAATCAGTTAAGCATGGAAGTAACACCTTTGTTTAATTTTCCAGGAAAATCCAGAAAGAAATGTCCTGAAGGGCTATATATGTTTACTATCCTAATTGTGGTGATGATTTGACAGATATATTACTTTGTCAATTTCCATCAGATATTACAGTTAACATAGTATGTCAATTATACCTAGATATAGTTGATTTTTACTTCTATGTATTCAGATAGGGTCTCAGTATGTAGGCCAGGCTGTTCTGGAACTAGCATGCCTCCTCCTGCTTCAGCCTCCTGTGGGCTAGCCCACAGCCATGTACTGCGGTACCTGCATCCAATTGTGTTATTATTATTATTATTTAAAGTTTTGCCTGCTGCAGAACTTTAAAGAGTTATGTGCCACATAATGATATGTTAAATATACAGTGATAAACTGCAAATTCAATGGTGGTCCTACAGGAAATTCAGCTGGAAATTCAGATTGCTTATTGATAATAGAGCCATTTCATTATAGCTTATAGCATTTCATTATAACTTACATTTGCACTGATGCTGGTGTATACAGACATGCTGTGCTACTAGTTGTATAAAAATATAAAATAATTGTGTATACCACAGAATACTTGATGATGCTATATAAGCAACTATCACTAATTTATGTATTTACTCAACATTTATCACTGTTTGAGAGTCTATTTTATGACTCATTAAAAATACATTATAAAAGTTCATTCAGGTTAAGTGCCAGTGGCTCATGCCTGTAATCCTAGCAATTTAGGAGGCTGAGATCTAAGGATTGTGGTTCAAAGCCAATCTGGACAGAAAAGTCGGTGAGACTGTTTCCAATTAACCACCAGAAAACTGGAAGTGGTGCTGTGCCTCAGAGTGGTAGATCTCTAACCTTGAGTGAAAAACTCAGGGACAGAGCCCAGGCCACCACCACCACCAACAAAAATGTTCATTCAGTAATACCAGCAGCAGTTCCATACATCTCAAGTTTACTCATTCTGTATCATTTTGTCTTTGCCTAATTATGTGATATTTTTGCTCATCATGGATCAGAAGCTATATGTTATTATATGTGTATTCATGCATATACCTTATGGCCTGCCTATAGGTTATATACTCTCTGTCTAAGTGAACTCTATATTATTAATGGTGCAATCTTTCTCAACAAGGGATTTCTCAGAGCATTTGTCTCTGTAAAGACATACTGATTGTATGAATGAAGTCATTTCGGAGCAGTTACTTTGTAATTTTCTTATTTTCAATTCCATCTCTTTGGGATCCTAGACCTATGGATTAATTAGCTGCAGTTTATGTGCATAATATTTGTAATATGTGCATCCATCTTTCTGTTGATAAATGTTAAAACACTTTCTTAGTCTTATTCATGGTAGGCAGTGCTGTTTTATATACTCATGTACTTGCCATGTGGTGACATAAAGCTTACATGGTAGAATGATTCCAAAAGCAAGCTAAATAGAAATTCAATCTGATCACATATTTGCCATTTTCCAACTCGTAGAAATGGAGAATAGAATAATGGATGCTAAAAGCCAGGGGTGAGAAGAAAAGGATGATGGTGATCAAAAGGGACAAACCTTCATGCTTGAGCATGAAGGTCTGACATGGGGACTATAGTTAATAATAATAAAAGTTGTGCCATGGTGGTTCACACCTGTAACCCTAGCTACTCAGGAGGCTGAGATCTTCTGAGGATCGCAGTTCAAAACCAGCCTGGGCAGGAAAGGCCATGAGACTCTTATCTCCAATAAACCACTCAGAAAAGTGGAAGTGGTGCTGTGGCTCAAGTGGTAGAGCCCTAGCCTTTAGCTGAAGAGCTCAGAGACAGGGCCCAGGCCCGGAGTTCAAGCCCCATGACCGACAAATAAATAAATAAATAAACGTTGTACTTTCAATTGGCAAGAAAAGTAGCTCTCAAATATTTTCAGCCTACGCCCACATGTGGGCACACACACACAGAGTAACTAAGTCACAAATAGCTGGGCATATTTTTCTATACAAGATCAGAAAATAGCAGAAAAGTCAAGACACATTCGCACAGCCTCAGTCTGACTGGCTTTCTAGCTTGTGTTACTAAGGACTGCATGCATGAAACATCTGATGCTGCCCAACTATTACCTTCTGTCTCCTGAGGATGTTCTTAGAAGGTCAGGTCCTCCAAAGAGAAAATAAAGCAACAGGAAGAGTTTCAGAAGCATTCAGTACTGAATGTCACCCCACCTTTGGCTTCTGTTTATCAATACTGAATATCAACACTCTGTTCAAACAGCTCCCCTGAAATGGCCTTGACCTAGTCAAGGCTAGAAGGACCTGAGAGAGATTTAATGTGCTATTAGTAGTACACTTTGTGTCTTTCTGCGAACACTGTGCTCAGCAGAACATTATTACAACCAAAGGGCCGTATTAATGTCTTATGAGGCTATAAACTTGTTGCAAATGCACCTGAATTCTCAGAGGTGGGGAGATGAAGCTCTAAGGAAGCCTGGGGCAAGTGTTTAGCTTTGCAGTTTATTTTCTGCTTAACAATAATGGAAGAAAGCAATAGCCAATTCCTATTACTTGTGATTCATGCAGCAATCTACTTTCACCTGGGGAGGACATTCTGGGGATGATGGAGCTGTTTGCATCTTTCTACCCAGGAGAGAGACTCTCAAACCTGGACTGTCTAGATTTGACAGCAAGAGGCACCAGACCATGTACAGAAACTCATTATATTCCATTTGTCCCAATTAATATGAAAGCCTAGCATTTTTCCAAAACACATTCTGGGGTTAACCATTAATGGATTGATACTTTACAGGTCCTGTTGTTTAGGTTAACTAGAGCATAAGATATTAAGACTTCCAATCATCCATTCTTGTGCTTAACAAAGTCTCTCCTTTTCCAGTAAACTATGCCCCTTTGGGTTCACTTTTCAAACTCCAAATCACTGTTTCTATTCATTTCCTTTAGTAGGCTCTGGCCCACAGACAGAATTCATGTGAAGTTTGGTTTAAAAAAAAAAAGTCTTATACAAAAACAGGTGCCTGCCCTAGAAAGATGTAGAACAAAACATAGGCTACCTAAAAGTCAGAAGACCAGAAACCTGGACCTGTCACTACTAATAAATAAAGTGAGTAAATTCAGGTAAATTGTGAGCCAATCTTCCTTACGTGGAGGTGGAGTTGAAATAGATTACATCTGTAAAATTGTGTGCTCACTTCCTTATGTCTAAATTCTTCAAGTGCAAAATTTTATTCTTTCTTTGTCAGTGTTTAGGACATTTCCTTCTGCCCATAACCTTTAGCTACTTCCATTAAACGATTCATGAACAATTTAGAAAATATTTCCAGAGATAATATTTGAACTTATGATATGTTACATCCAAAAGTTGTGTGTGTCTGTGTGTGTGTGTATGTGTGTGTGTGTCCCAGTCCTGGGGCTTGAACTCAGGGCCTGGGCTCTGTCCCTGAACTTTTGTATTCAAGGTTAACACTCTATTACTTGAGCCACAACTTCACTTCCAGATGTTTTTTGGTGGTTAACTGAAGATGAGAGTCGCATGGGTTTTCCTGCCAGGCTGGCTTTTAACCACAGTCCTCAGATCTCAGCCTCCTGAGTAGCTAGGATTACAGGGAAGGCACTGACATCTGCCTAGTCCTTGCATTTTTAACACCATCTTCAGCCTATAGAATATTTCTTATCACAAAGTAGCAATCTAATAAATGTCTGTTTAGAATAATTATTATGGAGTAAGTTAGAAGGAATTACAAGAGAGGAATAATTCTCAATATCCTGTTCCCACTGCCGTGCTGAAAAAGTACACAGATTCTCAATATAGCTAATGGTAGAATTAATTCCTTGTGAGTTTGACGAGATGTCTATCTTGAAAGTTAAGTGGATATGTAGGGCTAGATGAATTGTTTGAAGAAATGCACAAAGACAAAAGAGAATATTGGAATTGGATGGGGTAATTTTAAGAGGACTGTAGTTATTTTAAATATTTAATTGAAATAAATATTTAAATAATAGAAGAAATATGAAAAAGAAACCCAAACAGCACAATGATTTCCTTTATAAAGAGGGCATGAGTCAGAAATTAGGAAGCTATATAAAACAATCCACATGAAATAATGGATATTTCAAAATGACATCAGATTAGCCATTTATACAAAATTGAGTATGTTCAGATATTTTGCTTGGAAAATTTAGCTAGGGCAAGCTTCATGAAGGTGATGCTGCACTTAGAATTCATTTAAAATTGTGGTGTAGAATCAGTTTCACTGTAGTTACGTGACTTACTAGTAATAGATTTTTCTTAAGAAATATATGTGACAAAATTTTTGAGCAGTCATATTTTTCAGTCATAAACATTTTCTTCAATCCTGTAAAAAAAGGATTTATAAGAGTTATACTGCACTCATTTGCTCTCACCTTAAGTATGAATCAAAAACATTTGCCTCTAAAAGTTTCTACTGAAAATTGAGGCATAAAACTTTATATTTTTCATAATTTTGTATTTCAGTAAGCTCCTTGAATTGATCAAATTTAAATATATTACATGATTTTGAGTTTGAATTGACTGATTATTAAACTATACCTACAAATCCGGGCTTTTAAAACCTTAGATATGTAATTGTGGGAGAAAAAAAAATATACATCATGCTAGATTATAGAGTACGACTGTTTCTTTAATTTTTTAAGGCCCCTAAGACAAAAAATTTTATGTGATAAATTCCAGGGAAAGCCAGACATCAATGGCTATGACTCTTTATGATGGCAGAGAGAGAGAGAGAGAGAGAGAGAGAGAGAGAGAGAGAGAAAGAGAGAAATCAACCTGATGAAATTGTTTACTGTTGTAAATTTTTGGCTTTGTTTCACAATTCATATTCCCAATGAATATGAACTTATACCTTAACATACACAGAAATGACAGTTTTCCACTAATCAATCTTCAATCACATGAGCTATCAAAAAATTACCAAAAGCACATATAATCCAAGTAACAAGTAGGCAAATTGCTTGAGCATAGAGTTTGCAAAAGAAGAAATACAAGTTGCCCAAAAAATACATGAATACATGTTCCCTATCCTTAGCCATTATAGAAATGTAAATCAAGGCAACACACAGACTGTATCTCACTTCTGTCAGAATGGCATCATCAAAGAAACAAGGCACCAGCACCAGTGAAGAGCATGACATACATACAGACATGTTTCTCTTAGCCTTAGGGCATCTGACTGCACTGCTCAGCAACCCTTGGACTCGTGCTCTAAACAGGAGTGCAATGTGGAAAGGGAGAGGGTCTTTTGCATGATGTTGTGATAGACCCCAAGTTCATAGACAATCAGCTCCTACCAACTGTGGGTACCCACATCCATGCCATTTCCCTGAGCCACAGCAGGAGTAATTGCAGACTTCATAGCAGATTTAGGACAGGTGTGCAACACTCAACATTCCTGTTGGTGTTTCTGAAAAACATTCCTCAGGTGAAATTGCTGTGTGAAGGTCACAGACAGAGTATTCAGTTTCTGCCCTGAAGGCAGCTCTGAGTGTTGCTCCTACAGAAGCCCTAGCCATCCTTTGTTGCTATTGGGTGACCTTGGTTAAGTGTGTGAAGTCACTTTTCTCTGAGGCATTTGGATGAACTGACAGTTCTGTGTTGCAATCCCTAGTCAAATGAGGATCACCAAGACCAATTCTGTGCAAGAAAGATACAAGAGAGTGAGATATCTCTGTCCATCATGTTGGTGCATCAGTGTTATTATAAGATTTATGAGAAATATTAACTTATTAACAACTATTTCTAGCCAAGCACCAAGGCTTATGCCTGTAATCCTATCTACTCAGGAAGCTGAGATCTGAGGCCAGTCTAGGCAGAAAAGTTTGTGAGTCTCTTATTTCCAATTAAGCACCAAGAAAGCTAGAAGTGGAGCCATGGCTCAAGTAGTTGAGCACTAACTAGCCTTGATTTAAAAAGCTCAGGGACAGCACATAGGCCCTGAGTTCAAGCCCCAGGACCATCACAAAGAAGAAGGAAGAGGAGGAGGAGGGGGGGGGAGGAGGAAGAAGGAGAGGAGGAGGGGGAGGAGGAAGACCACAACAACACAACAGTAGGAATGGGAAGTGACCCAGGAAAAACAGTGTGAGGTGGAAGGACTTTTCATCTCCTGTAATCCTCAGGTACCTTCATTCTACCTCCCTGCTGCAAAGAATGTTCTGGAAGGCCAGCATTGTGCTGGATGGCTGCATCATTGGAATTCTTTTGGAAAAGTGCAGGTGCTTGCACATTTCCTTCCTGCACTGGACAGAGTCCTTGGGGCTGGAAATGCCAGGCACACAACAGTGTGAATTTCCTGCCTGACCCCTCCTACAGATATTGGAATCTACACGTGGCTCATCTTCCCACTCATCTGTTTTCAGGATCCACAGTGTCCAGGGTTCTCTATTTCACTCTCTTATTTTTTTAAATTTTTATATATTTATTTTTTGTCAGTCATGGGGCTTGAACTCTGGGACTGAACGCTGCCACTCAGCTCTTCAGCTCAAGGCTAGTGCTCTACCACTTGAGCCACAGAGCCACTTCCGGTTTTCTGGTGGCCTACTGGAGATAAGAATTTCTCAGACGTTCCTGTCTGGGCTGACTTTGAATAGTGATATTCAAATCTCAGCCTCCTGAGTAGCTAGGATTACAGGCTTGAGCCACCAGTGCCCGGCTACTCTTTAATTTTTTTTAAACATATGGATCATGGTTTTCACCATTTGATTTTATTTGGGGGCAGTACTAGGATTAGAACTCAGGGCCTCACAATTGTTTTGTTTCCCTATTGTGCTCATAACTATGGTGAATTTGTATGCTGAGTTTGTGACTGTCTTACAGATTCCTGAAGATTTTTTATTTGGGGGGGGGTGTCCAGTCGTGGGCCCTGAACTCTGGGCCTGGGTGCTGTCCCTCAGCTCTTTAGCTCAAGGCTAGTGCTCTATCACTTGAGCCACAGTGCCACTTCCGGCTTTTTTCTTTTTGCTTATGTGATGCTGAGGAATCGAACCCAGGGCCTCATGCATGCAAGGCAAGCGCTCTACCACTGAGCCACCTTCCCAGCCCCCTGAAGACTTTGTATATACAATGTTAGGCAATAACATTGATTCATCTGAAACGTGAGAATTTGGAGAGCTGACTTTCCATTTTGTGTATGGAGGTCTATAATTTCTTTAATTTTCTGCTGATCTCACCCTACCACTAGCTCACTGCTGCCCCCAGCTTTTGCCTGTGCCTCCTCTTTCTCATAGGGATGCAGGCCCATCTCACAGCAAGCCCCTGGAAAGCCTGTCTTCCCTCCGGCAAGGGTGGGATGACTGATGCCTGACACCTCCCCAGACCCATGCAGTCATCTACCCTGGGGACCAGACATGACCCATGGCTCACCTCCTCCCCTGACCTGCTTTCAGGGTACACTCTTGTATATAATATTTTTTCAGGCCAAATAGTAGAGTAAGCAATGGTGATGGTTTCCTTCATCTCCAGGAGACCCATCTGAGCTGCCCTGCAATTCTGAGGCCTAGCCTGCACCAATTCCTCTTAGGAGCTCTGGAAGACTTAGTGGTGGTGATAATGGCAATGGGTTTGCATCCAGGCCATTTGCACAGACAAGCACAGTGGGGCTCAGGTTTGCTAGTCACAGTCCACTTGGACCCATATATACTATTATACAGTACACTTGGACTAATATACTATTAAAATAACTATGGATTTAGACATTGTCAATATATTAAAAGTTCTCCTAAACAGTTGCCTCTTCAAAGCATTGCACAGAGCATCATGGGCACGTGCACAAAGTCTTACACTCAGGGTTAGTAACGCTTGCCACGTTATTGCATTTTTTTTTTCTTCCTTCCAAAGCTAGAAAGCTCAAGTGGAAAAGCTATCTTAGTACACAAGGCTATATCTTAGTACACTGAAAACAGAATCCATGTCTCAAACATCCAGGCTCTGTCTCAGACACAGCTGCACCCACACAAGGCTGGATCCCTGGCCACTCCTTTGGGCTTCACCTGCTCCCTGCACATCAGGGACTTCCTTCCCACTTCCTCCAAGTAGTGGTGGGCGTCCCCCCCTCAGGACCACGTGTTCTGCGTGGGGCTTCAGTCAGCAGGTGGAGCTCATGCCCTGAATTATGCAACGGAAATGAATAAACAGTAAACTTTTATTACAATCATTGGTTAAATTCACATAAAGAAAAAAAAAGAGAGAGAAACAACCCCAGCAGATATCTTGCAAGTGGAGGGAAGGGACTTCTCGAAGTGCCCGAGCTGTGCTCAGTGGAGCTCAGGACACCCAGCCTTGTGCCCCAGTCTTCACTGGAAGTGCGCCAGGGTGCAGGTGCTGGAGCTCAGTTGTCCTGTACAGGTAAAGGGGGGCGGGAATCCACATCAGAGGACGATCGTCTGTGGAGCCTGCGGGATCTGGGAACAGGAGGACAGGCACAGATCGGAGTCCGTCTGTCCTGCGTGTCCTGGGCACACTCGAGCTGGAGGTGAGCTGTGGTGTGCACGGCCTCTTCAGATATCCGACACGGGTGGAAGTGGATTTTCCTCGTAAGCAGTGGTCAGCGACACCTCCTGCTGCAGAATCGCTTGGCCCCTTGCGGGCTGCGCGTCCTCCACGCCCTCCTCGGGGGGAATGGAGTCTGAGTCGGGGAGCAGGAACAGATCCAGCTGGGCCGCCCTGTTTTCGGTCCCTTTGTCTTCCGTCCCGGGGGCAGGGGACGACCGCGTGGACGGGAAATCCTCCAGGCGCAGATCGGGGGCGGCGGCCAGGGGTGGACGCGCTTCTTCCAGGAGCGGGCTGGGCGGGCGCCCGCGGAGGGCCGCGTGGACGGCGCCCCGCGCGCGCTCCTCCCCGTCGGGCTCCGAGTCCTCGTTGCGCTTCCCCGGCAGGCGGCGCGAGTCCCTGCGGCCCAGGGATCTTCGGCCGCGGACGTCGGGGGACGCGGCTTCCGGCGCAGCGGGCTCCGCCTGGGCTGCGGACTCGCGCAGATCCACCTGCACGGCCGCGTCCCTGCCCCCGCCCGGGGACTCCTTGGCGGGCTTAAGTCGAGCTGCGAGGGCGACAGCGGTGGCCAGGGCTCGGGTCAGCCCTAGCTTCCGCGGGGACGGCGCCTCCGCGGTGCCGCTGGGCGTGAGGCCGGCGTCCGGGCCTGCGCCCTCGGGGCCCCCGCCGCCGGCCGCCGTCTGCGTGCGCCTCCTGGAAAACGCCCATAAGGTTCTCCGGTCGCGGGGTCGGGGTCGAGGTTGAGGGGTGACCCAGCGCCGCAGGGTGTTGAGCAGGCGCCTTCCCCAGGATCTCCGAGGGAAACAGCAATAACACATCGCGCGCTCACCAGGCTCCGCATGAGGTCGCAGCCAGGGGTCCGCACGAGGTCGCAGCCAGGGGCCGGCACGGGAACGTGGCTGCTGCCCTGGGACACCTGGTTCCAAGTTCTCTTTGGTCTATTGTGGAGGATGAGGTCACTTCCTGGGGTCCTCTAACCTAAGACCTACCTCCAAGGCCCCGCCAAATCCCCCGGATCTTCTCACTGTCCCCTCAGACACATGTTTTGCATAACTGCACGCTGGTGTACCACTGGATCTCACCATCCCCAGAGAAGCTGGGTGCAGTTCGTGTCCAAGGCCCCTGTGTTACAGGTGGGTGTTCAGCCACGCACCCTGGCCTCGGTGCCCTCACCCAGGCGCTCTGCAGAGCTCCCAGGCTATGGTGTGGGGACTATCCTGTGGTCTAGAGAACAGGGCCTCTGATGTGGCCTTGATCCCAGACTTCCAGCTTCATTAACTGTGAGCCTATCGATCTCTCTCCACAAACCACTCGTGGAACTTTGTTACAGCAGCCTGGAAGGACTCAGGCTGACCATGAACAGGGAGAATGCGGTCAGACCATGTCAGAATCATCATCCTGGAGAAGGCTGAAATTTTAGAATGTGTGGCATTGAAAATCACCCATGACGCCTTTTCATACAGCTGCCATCAGAACAGTAACATGCTGTTAAATGTGCCTCACAGGGCAGCAGGACCCCATAGGCACTTTTTGTTTGGGTTTGGGGGATGGGATCCCATTCTGTATTGCCCAGGATGAACATCCGTGATCCTCTGGTCTCAGCCTTCGAAGTACCTGGCACCCAGGCCAGTGGCATGTCTATATTTGATAGGTTTTGAAGGGGGAGACGCAAAGGCTGAACACCGAGGATTTTAAGGTAATGGCATAATTCTGTGTGACCTTCCATTAGTGCACACGTAACTACACATGGGTCAAACGCATAGTATGAACAATATCATATAATGCAAACTTTGCATTTCTGAAAGGGTGCCTTTACACAGTTTACTTCTTGGTCTTCTATGAATCTAGGAATTTACATTCCACTTGGGACCATTTGAGATAACAAGCTTTCAAATAACAATGTTCGACAAGAAATATACTCACTACCTTAAGTATGTAACTGTAACCCCTCTATACATCACCTTGACAATATAATTACATTTAAAAAAAACACAGCAACCTTGAGCAGAGTCCAAATTGGAGGAAGGCACAGGAAGAGAGAATACAATAGACCACAAATCTTTTAAGTTTTAACCCTGTAATTGCAGTTTTAAATATAAAAGCCTGTGTTTCAAAGTCTGTTCTTTTCTAATTTAAGTAACTCTAATGTAAAATTACTTTAATAACCCCAATAAAGACCCTTAACCAAACAAATTATAATTGGTGATAATCGTTTTCTGGTCATATAGAAGCAGCAGAGATCAAGACTGAACAAAAACTTTATCCAGGAAAGCAGCAGGGCTCCAGGAGGCAGGCGGGCCTGATATTTATTTACTTTATCTCCTGCCCATGACACACAGTAATCCAGTTTATATCCCAGAATGGAATGAGAGCTTTGAGAAAAGCTGTCATTCTAGCTTTAACACACAGAAGGAAGAAGCAGGTGAGGAGTGAAGTCTGAGGACAAAATAAAGATGGGACCTGAGAGGAGACCGGGGATGTGCAGAGGGGATAGACATCGTTGCAGAGAATGAAAAACACAATTGCCCATGTCATGCTCTGGGGGTTAATGAGTTGCCTCTAGCCTTGAGACCCTGGATGGGCATGAAACTCTGCCTGAGATCTCCGGTGCACTGGGTGAAGCCATCCTCTACCAGCACAACAAGGACATCTTTATGAGGACAAAGGTTACAGGCAGGTGTTAGGACACTGGGTTTTGAAAGTTCAAAAAGTCTGAGAAAACAGTCACAGCAGAGAGCTACCCAGGCTAGAGAGGGTTTCTTGACCTGTGCTGATGGAGGTTCATTGTCCATGAAAGGAAACTGAGGCACAAACAAGTTAACATTCCTCTCTCCTTAAGGTGAAGTGAGATTAACACGATGTACCATAGCATGCCTGACATCTGAGTCCCAAGGCTGGCTGCTCTGTTAGTCACATTGTGTGTGTGTGAGTGTGTATGAGTGTGTTGGCCCAGGGGTGTGAACTCAGGGGCTGGACTCTCCTTGACCTTTTGTGTTCAAGGTTAGCTCTGTGCCATTTGAGCCACAGCTCCACTTCTGAACTTCTGTGGTTTATTGGAGATAAGAATTCCACCGACTTTCCTACCTGGCTAGCTTGAATTTTGACCCATAGATCTCTAGCCAGCTGAGTAGCTACAATTACAGGTGTGAAACACTGGTTTACAGCTGCTTGTGGCTTTTAACTGGGCAACAGGTACCTCTGTGTTTTGATATTTTTATCTTCTAATGGTGAAAGGTGAGATCTTCCAATGGAAAAGTGTGACAGGCAAAAGGCCCATCTGTTTTATTTACCCCCTCAGAATAACCTTGTCAAGCCTCCAAATAAGTATCCAAAAAATATCAACACCGGGCTGGGAAGGTGGCTCAGTGGTAGAGCCCTTGCCTTGCATGCATGAGGCCCTGGGTTCGATTCCTCAGCACCACATAAGCAAAAAGAAAAAAGCCGGAAGTGGCACTGTGGCTCAAGTGGTAGAGAGCTAGCCTTGAGCTGAAGAGCTGAGGGACAGTGCCCAGGCCCAGAGTTCAGGCCCCACTACAGGACCCCCTCCCCCAAAAAAATATCAACACCTACATCAAGTACTTTGCTTTCTTTGGCAGTATCAAGGAATGAGTCCATGGAAAATGAGATAGATTTAATGATAAAGATTTAATGAAGTGAAAAATAAACTGAGCCCCTGCTAGACAGGACAAGTACCAAGGGAAGGTTATCACATGAGGATGTGCAGAGGTTAATATGGAGAGAATGCTACATGGAGAAAGCTACATGACTCTTGAGATCATTGGACAGCCCAAGTCCTATCCATTCCTAGACCCAATCAGAGGCTCCAGACAGCTTGCAAGAGGTCTTTACACATTCTTGGACACCTCTGATTGAGTGCCCCCTCAGTCACTCATTGCTGGGGTCCAATCAAGTCTGTTGTTCACATGCAAGTCTTCCTGGGGCATCAAGCCAGGGTGTAGTGCCTGAGGCCCACATATAAGGCAGTCCAAGGCCGTGGTGGGGAATGTCACCCCTCTCCTTTGGATTGTGGAGGCTTTCCCCAGACTTCATTGTTTTTTGTTCTTTTTATTTTTTTCCTGCCCTCAGTTCTCAGCTCCTTCTAGAAGTTTCACCTCAAATAGTAGAAGAAAGTTGGATACCATGGAGACAAGAGAAGGAATTTTCCTGTTGTAAGATGGCAATGTAAAGAGGCCAGTAGATAACAATGTGATGATTGATGCAGCAAAAGGGGTATTTCTAAGTTTACTGATGCAGTGGAGAGGGCTATTTCTGTAAAGGAGATGAGAGAAGGGACTGGTTAAGAAAGCCACCAGCAAGGACCACAGAAAGGCCATGGTGTGGGCCATACCAATGGGAATGCTAAGGGGCAGACTGTTTTTTTGTGAGTGCCTTTTCCTCCTTCATGAAGGATGAAGCAGAGTCACTCCATTGGGAGAGGGACATGAGGGTCCAAATTTGTAAGAAAGGATCAAGAGTTGGTGACTTAAGCATGAGAGATTGTGACACTGACGAGATCCGGAAGTGGACTTGCCCATTCCCCTGCACAGGCTCAGCTGCTGAGGTGTGTGTGTGCGCAGTGGGCCAAAAGCCAAGGTCAGAACAAGGTTAGAACAGTTTGTGCTAAGCCATGGTGGCAGAGAAAAAAGCAAACAAGTTGGAGAGCTGCAGAGGAAAGAGTCAGGGCTTGCCACAGGGCCTGGAATGGTTCCTGTAGGGTCTCAGTGTGGTGAGTCATTCAAGGGATGCTGGAGTTGAGTCCATGTTGGGCATGGGTTTTTAGTCCAGCATGGATGGTTTTCAGGGAGGACCCAGGGTCCTAATTGTAGTCATGCTGTGATGATATGTCCTTTGGTGGAAGAACACACAGCAAGATCAGCACACGGGGAAGGAGCCCAGCAGAGCCTGGTACATGCTCCCATGGGACTCACAGCTGGAGCGAAACTCCTTAAAGTGTGGTGAAAGGATCCAGGGCCATCTCCTCAGGGAGGCTCATTTGACTCACCCTCAGAGTATTAAAGGGTTGATTTGGCTGGAGCTGCCTACAGGAAACCTTCCAAACTCCACATTCCCAGACTTGAATTAGGACTTCAGAACAACCAGGTTGTATTAAGAAGACGGTGTGGAAAAAGGGAGAGAGTGGGAGAGGAGTTAGGTTGACTGGGATGGGTTGTCTACATGTGTGGAAAGGTCACAATGAAACCCACCTTGCATAGCTAACATAATATTAATATATGTCAATTGACAAAACAAAATAAACAAAGCAGATAATGCTATTAGGGGGAACAACACCTCATGCATTGAAGCCTGAGTAGTATCTGCCACGTTATTTTACTGATGCTAGAATGTTCTGCTTCAGTGTGGACCCAGAAGCAACAGAACTGAGGAATATGGGTTTAAAACTTTGAAAAAGTAGAAATGTACGCATTATCCTGCCCATGTAATTGTAACCCCTCTGTACAGTATGTTCACAAATAAAAAATAAATAAATTAATTAAAAAAAAAGAAAACCTAGCAAGGAAGACAAAAGGTAGGAAGTAGAGCTATGGTTTAAGTGGTAGAGAACTATCCTTGCCTAGGCCCAGAGCTCAAACCCCAGGACCAGCACCAAAATAAATAAATAAATAGTATGGCGACAAGAAAAAAAAAACTTTGAAAAAGTGAAAAGTGAGTTTATGTGGGTGTTTTTGTCACAGAAATGGAAAGTCTACCATAGAAAACTGGGAGAGGAGAAGGAAAAGTGGTGCTGTTGCTGTGACTACCTGCCAGTGCGGTTCAGAAGCCTTCAGAACCAGTTTGTGTGAGGAATTTAAAAGGCTGGGGAAATGGATGTTATTGCTAAGCTAAGTTTATCAGGTGGTAATGGTGGGAGTTTGAAGAACACATTGCGGATAGAAACATTGACAGTGAAGACCTAGCTCCTGAAGTTTCACATGAGAATGAAGAATTCATTTTGAATTGCACTAGTGGCTCTGTATGCATAACACATTCTGGCAATGATCATGGTACATTTTGTCTGTGTCCTGGTACTTTGTGTGAGACTAAATTTAAAGACGACAAATATGGAGACAAATCTCCCCAAAAACAGTCTTGGCAAGAACAATATACCAGTAGCTTAGCTGCACAATGAAACACAGACTAAGTGTACAAAATGCTAAAATGAGGAAACAGGGTCAGAGCACTGGAAATATTCTCATATACACTTTATGTAAACTATTCTCTGGGGAAGAAACAACCAATCAGCAAGGGCCACAAAAAAAAGAAATAGCCAACCAGTAAGAGCCATGAGAAAGAAACAGCCAACCAGCAAAATCCCTAGTAAACCCCATAAAAGCCTATACTCAATCCCATATTGCCTTAGCAACACACCCTTATGCTTATCTGTCTGCTGTTTCACTTGCTGATGTCTTAATACACCTCATACTCTTTTTTTAGTTTCTACTTACTCATCTTGGTAAATACTCTTACCCACCCACAGTTCCAAAATCTTTGACAGTTAATGGTTGAAGAGACTTGAAGGCAGCCAAATTTACCCTGTGGCATAAATATTGCTGGCTTCTTTTAGATAATTGGTAGTGAAAAATGGTGAGCCAAATGCAGAACAAACTGGTTTGAAAAGTTTTCAGCTTACCCAGAAAAGAAGCCTGCATAATGCCTTCACAATGACTCCCATTGCATGAGATAGATAATCCATGTGAAAATGGCCTAAATTTGGAGTTAGACTAAATAAAAGGTTATATCTCTGTGGGCCTTGTTTGTTCTTGAAAACCAGGGAACAGGACACACAGCATGGGGTTAAATGGAAAGAAGTTTAGGTGTCCCGGAAGTGTGAGAACTGGCGCCAAGTTGCTCTTCCTTTTGTGCAGATTGTTTGGAGTTGTCCTCATTTCCCCCTCACCTTATATAATATGCATTCTCCCACACTCTCTCAAATATCACACTTGGAAAATTGGGATATGGAAGAGTCAAATAATTCTGAATATCATTTCTCAAGATAAAAAAGCTAGCTAGCTAGCTAGCTACTTTTCTGCTGTATAAACTGCATTGAGCTGCAGAAGCCATCAGCTATTTCCCATGGTAATCTTTCCTAATGAATTCTAATCCCCTCCTACCTTCATGTCTTCCCAAACTTTGCCCGCAAAAGGATTCCTAGGAATGACTATGGAGAGGTAAGAGCACAATACAGTTTTACATTCTAGCTTTCTTATGCAGGTCTGAAATTGGGGGGCCTAGGCAACCAGCCTGCCATGACAATATAGGTATTGCTAATCGATCACTGAGCTAGTAGAATAACTTGGCTCAGAGAAAACCTCTAGAAATGTCTACTCCACCTGCATGTCTTCACTGGCTGCTTTCCTGCCTCCTCAAGCCAGCAGCTTTATTTAAACAGGAGCAGCAGGCAAAGTTAGTTTCAGCTTTTTTACTGACCACTTTGTATGATTGTTAGAATACCATCCACCTTTTACTTCTTGCTTTATTTTGTTTTGAGAATTAGACTGGTTTAGGTCCTTGGCATTTCTTGGGAGTTTTTAAATTTGTTTGAATTTAGATATAATATACATAATAAAGGACAAGGATCTTAAGGTTACATCTCAAGGAGATTTTACACAAATGGATGCATTGTAACCACTGCTCAGATTAGGGTGTAGCTCATTTCCAGCCTCTAGAAGGCTTTTCTTAGACCACTTTTTGGGTTAAGGACCCTACAAAGGTAACTGTTATTCTGATTTTAACTACCGTTCAAGATGAGGGTTGGTGTTTTTTTTTTTTTTTAGCTCCTTTACATGAATGGGATACTGCATTAAACACCCTTTGACCTATTTAACTCTACATTGTTTTGCTGCAACTCTGTTGTTGTGTGGCATTATGTTGCTTGCATGCACCACAATTTATTCTTTGAGTGTTGAGATGAGAAGTGAGGAAATATCTTATTTTTGTAGTACAATATAAATAGCATGAAATGCACTAGTAGTTTGGCTATTTCCTCCACTTCCACCACCCCTTCCTCCTCCTCCTCCTCCTCTTCCTCCTCCTCCTCCTCCTCTTCTTTTCCATTTATTGTAAAGGTGATGAACTGATGGGGGGGGTTACAGTTACATAAGTAAGGTAATGAGTGCATTTCTTTTTAAACATTGTTACCTCCTCCCTCATTTTCTCCTGCTTACCCCTCCCTACTTCCGCCTCCAAGTTGTAAAGTTTATTTCCAACATAGTGTCTAGTGAGTGTCATTGTTCCATTAGTTCATCTTTGTCCTGCTGTTTCTGTGATTCCCTTTTCCTTCCATGGATCAGATAAGATTATATACAAGACAAAGGGTTCAGAAAACTAACACAGAAAGAAAAAATAGACATAACTGCAGACAGGACATAAGAACCTCTTGTTTCCAATTCTTGGAGTTCATTTTGATATGCTTCATTATATAAGGTCCTATGCACTTAGCAATTGGGCTACTGTGATCTGCTGCTACTGCTGCTCCTCCTCCTCTTCTTCCTCTTCATTTTCTTCCTCCTCCTCTTCTTCATATTCTTTTTCTTCCTTTTCTTCCTCCTTCTTGTTTTGATTTTTGAAACAGAACCTTGCTATGGAGCTCAGGTTGACCTTGTTTTCTTTATGTAAACAAGGAAGGCTGGCTTCAAACTCAAGTTTCTCCTGCCTCTGTCTTCTAGGTGCTAAGGTTAAAAGCAGGTGCCACTATGCTTGGCCATTGTGGCCACTGTGAAGTTCATCATTCAATGCCTTCAGTACATTCTAGTTGTAGCAGAATCATAGTAACCAGGCAGCATTTTTAATCTTCTCAAAACAGCCCATGAAAGGATTGCTTCTCACGCCTCACCCAGGACTTGGTAACCAGCATACTACTTACTCTGCCGTTATGAATCTGACTATTCCAGGCACATCATGGAAGTAAAAGTCATGTACTATTTATCCTTTTGTGACTGGCTTACTTCAGTTCATAGTAGTTATTAAAGGTGCATCCATATTTTGGCATGCATCAGAATTTCCTTCTTTTCCAAGGATGAATAATAACGTCCATGGCACAATTTGTTATGCTATGCGTGGGCTGCATCCACCATTGGCCATTGTGAATAGTGCTATCATTAATGTGATGTGTCACTATCTGAGTCAAGGCATTTCAGTCTCATCCATAAATACACAGAAGTTTCCACATGGTGATCCAGTGTTTATTTATTTTGAGGAATCACTGCAGTGGTTTACACAGGGATTGTAACCATTTGCTTTCTGATCAGCAATGCAAGAGTTCTGATTTCTCCACATGATTCCCAGCCTTGGTGGATCTCTGTGGATCTCTGGTTTGTTTGGTCAACTTTGTTCTCTGATAGCTATTCTCATGGCAGTTCGAGGCTTCTGGCAGAGTGTGATTTGGCTTTCCCTAGTTATTGGGGATGTCCAACATCTTTTCACACCTGATTGACCACTTGGTTGGAGAAACATTGGTTCAAGACTCTAGTCTCATTTTCCAGCTGCTTGTTTGGCTTTTTTTCTTGTTGGAAATAGATTTTTTTCATTCTTATTTTTCTTCTAGAGAAGAATTCTTCATCCCTGCTTATTTCTGTACTCATATGATAACAACCTTCACATAAGACCAGCCCTTGCATGTTTCCTCCCTTTTCTGATTTCAGACTATATATATCCTACCTTCTATATAGAAATACATTTTAATCATTTCTTTGTATTTGCTACACAGCATGGTTGCATATTTGGAATAAACTTCTCAGATTAAAAATTGAAAAAAATATTAGTTGAATCAGAATTCTGCCCCCCCCCAGCCATTTGTATTCTGAGGGTATTGTAATCACGTAATTATATCACATTTTCAGATGTACTCATAGACAGGGGCTAGTGGCTCATGTCTGTAATCCTAGCTACTCAGAAGGCTGAGATTTGAGGACTGCAATTTAAATCTAGCCTGACCAGGAAAGTCCATGAGACTTTAACTCCAATCAACCACTTAGAAGTAGGAAGTGGAGTTGTGGTTCAAGTGATAGAGTGCTAGGCTTGCACAGAAAAGCTCAGAGACAGCACCCAGCCCCTCAGTTCAAGCCCCAAGACTAGCACACATGCTTGTGAACACACACACACACACACACACAAACAAACACATACACACAAGATGTATTCATAACTGAAGGTCAAAGAAAAAAATCCAATATATACATGTGAATACTTTTAAGTGAGAACTGAATGAGGGGGACAAAGAAAGTTATTGAACCAGGGGGGCTCACTGGAAAGTAACATGCTGCTGTTGCTACTTATAATTGTAGCATAGTGTAGTTACTTTGTCTGGAGGACAATAATACAGATGCAGCCCCAGAACTGACTTCCAACCTGACTGGAGGCAGTGGGCCTACAGAAGATTCAAAATCAGGTGTCTTGCCTATCTACACATGAAAATATCAAACAGATTTAAATGTATTATCTGTGCTTAACAGGTGTATGTGTGTGTGTGTGTGTGTGTGTGTATGCGCATGCATGCACACATGCATGCTAGTTCTGAGGCTTGAACTAAGGGTCTCCTTCTCTCATTTGGCTTTTTCCCTTAGCCACATGTCTACTTCAAGCTTCTTGATGGTTAATTGGGGAGAGAAGTCTCATGGACTTTTCCATCCCAGTTAGCCTTGAACCATGATCCTCAGGTCTCAGCCTCCTCAGTAGAGAAGATTACAGGCTTAAGTCACTGGCACCCAGCTTAACAGTCTTTTGCTGTGTATTTAGGAAGGAGAGAGTTGGTACATAAGAAAATATGGATAGACGTAAGGATCACAGCAAGGTTAAGATGAGAAGAAATAGACATATTTCTTTTGACTTTTACAAAATAATTTTTAAATGCGTGTAATTTTGTTGTGTTTGTGACATCACAAAATTTTTAGAAATAGATTTTTGAAAGTTAATTTGGTAGAACCATTTTGAAAAATTGGGAGAACACTTTTAGAATCTCAAAAGATGAAAGGTTAGACAAATGGTCATGCTTTATCTTTAGATGGTTTCAGCTATTGGTAAAAGTAATGTATCCTACATTGATTAAAACAGGATAATATCAAGACAGATTTGCCCTAAAAGTATGTGTGTTTTTGGTGAAAATTGTAACTGATTATCAATAAGTGATTTGCAACTTTTTTTCTAAATGTTTATCAATATTAAAAAAGCATTTGCCTTAATCTTCACATATTACCTGTAAATTAAAAAATTATCCTTACCTTTCTTCTTACTGGATTATAATTGACATCCTTTTATAGAGTTGGGGAAAAGAAAGAAATTATGCAAGGGCAAAAACAAAGCGTTTAAATAAGGATACAGGTGGACCCATTGCAACAATGAGATGTACAAGTTGTTATGTTGAAAAATGAACTTTACAACTTTGGCTGGGGGAGGGGCGGTGGGAGATGGGAAGGGAAGGGGAAACAAAGGAGGAGGCAACAATGCTTGATAAGAAATGTACTCATTATCTTGCCCATGTAATTGTAATCCCTCTGTATGGTATTTTTACACAAAAAAAGAAATTATGACAGTTGTAAGTTTAATTATGGTAATGAGCTATCTCCATCATAAACCAATTTTATTATAGTGTATTAAGAGTGGCATGATTTGGCAATCTATATTCCAAGAACAGAGAAAACATGCTCCAAGAACATAAAAAAGAGAAAAATTAAAATTACCATATGGAAGATAGTTTTGAATTTGCTGCTAATAAAACTAAATAGATACCCAGAGTCATTATGTAACTTTGTGATACATGATGTGTCTCAGCTCAAAAGAAATGTAAGGGGTAGGAAAAAATATGTTATTTTGAAGGTAGAGTATCTAAAAAAGAGATGAGGTAAAGAGCCTATACTGGCCCATCACTGCCACTGATGAGACTCAACTTATCTGTCGTCATGGCAAAGCTATTATTTATTACTGGTTATTAACTGTAAATTTACTCATCTCATCCCTTTGCTCCAAGTTCATGTTCCTCAGACCATTTTCTTTTTTAATCTAATATTCTAGCTTATCTTGCCATTGTGAACATTTCAGATCTGGTGGTAACCATAAATTAATAAATCGTGAGTCTAATTTCCACATAGCTTCTCAGTAACAAAGCTTTGCCCCTAAAAAGAAAAGTCTGATCTTTCAGAGGCTAACAGATCAAAATCCTGATGCTACTTAGCTATGATGTAGCCCCTGATTTGTAATGAATTCACTAAGACCCAAGTAAGAGAACTTTACAATACAGCCTGTATATGGATTTCTAGTTTGATCTCCACCTGTCCAAACTCTTTAACTGAACACACTAGCAGTTTACATCAGGAAAAAGAAACTAAACAAAAGGCATATCAATATTTTTCTTCAAGTATAGTTACTATCCCTTTATAGCTGGAAGGTCTTCCAAAATCTCCTAAATTGTAGGTTTGTTCTCAGTTTATAGCACTATGGCAAGATTGTGACAATTTCACTAGTTAGCAGCTACTTGGAGAAAGTAGATCATTGGGGAAGTGACCTTGAAAGGGCATATTGGGATCATGTCCTCTCTCTTTATTTCCTAGCCTCCATGAGGTACTCAGTTTTCCTCTGTTTGGTGCTTTTGTCAAGATGTGCTGACTTGCCACAGGCCTAAAAGCAGTAAAGCCTAAGCAACCATGGACTAAAATCTCTGAAATCATGAGCCAAAGAAAACTTAATTTCTTTAAGTTGATTTCTCTCAGGCATTTTGTCATAAAGACGGAAAGCTGCCTAATACAATTACCAATTGTAGTTTAACACTTAGACTCACAGATATTCCTTCACATTTCTCTAGTCAGTTCATTCCCTCAGTCTCCAAGGAAAATAACTCCAAATGTCCTTTAAGTACAGACAGCATTCTCTTCCCAGCACCTACCAGAGCCTGACTTTCCTCAAACTCCCCAGCAAAAAGAGAAGGCACCCAAAGCGCACCATTTTGTCTTTCCTTCACTTAATCCACAAAATTTTCTGAATTCTGAATGTTGAGGAATGCAATTTTCCATTTTATCTCAGAAATACAACTCTTTCTATCATCTTTTGAAGTCTGTCTCATTTTGTAATGTAAAGGACTTTTTTTCTCCATTGAATATGCTGTCTCCCTTACATCAAACTCTAATGGCTTTTTTATTTAAATTTTTTAATTTTTTTGTTTTTTTAGATTTTTCTTCTTTTCTTTTTTTTATTGTGAAAATACTGTACAGAGGGGTTACAGTTACATGAGGAAGGTAATGAGTACATTTTTTATCAAGCATTGTTGCCTCCTCCTTTGTTTTTCCCCTACCATCCCTTCCTTCCCTCTTCCTCAACTACAGCCCCCCCCCCACAACTAAATTATAAAGTTTGTTTTTTGACATAGCATCTTGCACATCTCATTGTTACAATGGGTCAATCTGTATCCCTATTTAAACAATTTGTTTTTTCCCTTCCCCTCCCCAAATTATACCAACATCAAATACAGTGAAAACAGGGGTTATACCGTGGGGTAGGGACATACAAAGCAACAAAAAATATCACATAATACCTTATAAATATGTTAGAAACAATAGCAAGGAAGAAAAAACCACTTGTGTCCCTATCTTGGGGTTCATTTCGCTTAACATCATCTTATCTGACCTTTTCTGCTTGTCCCAGACATATACTCCAGGGGATAAGAGTCTAGAAGGCTTTGACTTAATGTCGAAGTTCACAAGTACTTTAAAAGAAATCTTATTCTCCGTTTTTTATTTATTTATACTTGAGACTAAGCAAATTATTTAAATTAATTTCCTAGTTATTAAAAAACTGAGCTGCCTACTTGAAAAAGTCACTTTTCCAAATGAATTATTTTTCTTTGTCAAATAAATATGATTTAAAGCAAAAAAAAAACAAACCCAAAACTCTAATGACTGTATTAGGCCTTTCTTATTTTGCCTGCAGCTGTCATTTAAACTTAAATGCAATATAAATTATAAGTAGATCTTTATAACATTACCTTTGAGTAGTTGTACAAAGGAGTTACCCTTCAACAAATCAGCTTGTAAGTACCATGTACTTTGATCAATATGACCCCTTCCATCCTTCTCCCTCTTTCTAAATCCATCTCCTCTTCTCCATATTCCTAGTTTCATAGGATATATATTAAATATCATGACTTATCTCTTCTCCCATATTCCCTTTTAATATTCTATCCCCTTTTTTTCCTAACCAAGCTTCCTATAAAGTTGAGTTTATATATCTTTTTCTTTTCTTTTCTTTTCTTTTGGGGGGGTCCGGTCATGGGGCCTGAACTCTGGGCCTGGGCGCTGTCCCTCAGCTCTTCAGCTCAAGGCTAGC
>NW_012267398.1:1311612-1334426 GCF_000151885.1 Dipodomys ordii | reverse complement strand
GGGCCTGAACTCTGGGCCTGGGCGCTGTCCCTCAGCTCTTCAGCTCAAGGCTAGCGCTCTACCACTTGAGCCACAGCGCCACTTCTGGTTTTTTTTCTTTTTGCTTATATGGTGCTGAGGAATCGAACCCAGGGCCTCAGGCATGCAAGGCAAGCGCTCTACCACTGAGCCACCTTCCCAGCCCCTTTCTTTTCTTTTCTTTCTTTCCTTCCTTCCTTTCTTCCTTCTTCCTTCCTTTCTTTCTTTCCTTCCTTCCTTCCTTCTTTCTTCCTTTCTTCCTTCTTCCTTTCTTCCTTCCTTCCTTTCTTCCTTCCTTTCTTTCTTCCTTTCTTCCTTCCTTCCTTCCTTCCTTCCTTTCTTCCTTCCTTCCTTCCTTCCTTTCTTTCTTTTTCTTTCTTTTTCTGCTGCTGCTGCTGCTCCGCCTCCGCCTCCACCTCCTTCTCCTTCTTCTTCTTTTATATTTTGGTAGTAGTGTGTATTAAACTCAGGGACTCTTGCTTGTAATGTAGGTGCTCTACCCCTATATACCTTTAGCCCCATTTTACCTTCATGAGTTTTGAGCTAGGGTCTAACTATATGCTTAGTTCACAATGGACTGCAGTTTCCTACTTGTATTTCCTATGTTCGTGGAAAGACAAGGCATGTGTGCTGTCTCTCACCATTGGGCTTCTCTCTCAATCTGTGATAACAGAGGCAAACATTGTGTCAAGTCATTTTTGAGATGAATTAGTCCTGAGCCTCCATATCCTGATCTCTACCTCTCAAGTAGCTAGGACAAAGACTTGATAGACTTGAGCCACAACTCTGGGCCTCATGTGCCACCCTTATTCAGTTCCACAGAATTTAATTATGCATCAACTCCTTCAGTCACATCTTTATTACAAGCTCACTTTCTAAAAGTCATCATTGACTTCAATGCTTTTGCATATACTGGAAACTTTCTACTTTTCATTGTAAGGAATGTCTCATCATTTAAAACAATAGATAAATCTCTTCCTAAGACCTTTTATCCCTTCTTTTCTGTATTCTTCAATTTCAAATTTTTCTTTTGTTTTTCATTGCTATTATAAAGGTGATGTACTGTTACATAAGTTGGTAAAGAGTACATTTCTCTTTGGACAATGCCACCCCTTTCCCCTGTTCTCTCCTAGTTTTTCCCTCCCATCTGATCCCATAAGTTTTATAGCTCATTTTTAACATAGTATCTAGTGAATACTACTGTTGTAATTGTTTATCCTTTATCCCTCTATTTCTGTGCTCCCCTTACCCTACCAAAGACAAATAAAGCAACAAACCAGGCAAAATGAAAAGAAAACAAAGCAACAAAGAAAAGCCTCATTTCCATTTCCTGGAGTTCATTTGGATAAATATTATTTTATATGATCAGATGCATATAGGCATTGCACCTTTGTGAATTTCATATTTTACTGAGATTATTAAAAAGAAGAACTTGAGATATGAAAGGTAGAAGCCTGTTCTGTCTCCTTTGAGGTTTCATCTCTACTAAAACACAAAAGTGAAATGGGATTGATGAAAGTTATTATCTAGATTAACCAATATCATTTCCTAGTTCCAGCAAATTGGTGGAGGTTAGAACCACTGCTGAGATTTAAAACAATAATGGATGGTGTTCCTCTCAGGGTAAGAAAGATAAGTACTATATTATGAATTTTGGACATTGTCATTTTCGGACTTGTGTGACACATCAAATGGAGAGAATTGGTTGGTAGGCATGTGGATAAAGAAATTAAAGTTCAGAAAACAGTTTGCTGATAGGCAAGTAAAAGTATTTTCTGCTTGTAGATAATATTTGGAAGCTTGAAATTCATAAAATAACCTGTGGCTGAGGAAATAGTCAACAGATACTGAGTAAGTAATTAGTAAGATGGCCTGGTACTAAGCACCAAGGAATTCCAAAATATTAGGTAATGTATACTGTATCTAAACCCAGGAATGGAGAAGATCACTCAGAGAAAATGTAGAGGCCCTAAAACAAAGAGCTCCAGGAACAACAACTGTGTCCAGTCAATTTAAGGGCATAACAAAAGCATTGCTATAATAAGGAAACTGAACAGGAGTTGATGTTTATGCTATAAACATCAAGCTTCAAGGATGAAATTGTTTTTTTTTCTTTCACTATTGTTGATGAAGTACAAGAGGAAATAGAAGTAGAGTCTTGAGGTTTGATTTGTGTCCCCCACAAAAGATGGTTTGAAGTCACTAGTAGAATGGGGATGGGTCACTTATAATCATATGTCCTCATAAGAAGACATTTTGGGTAGTTACACGAAGGGGAGAGGGCTGTGTGAAAAAGGAGGCAAAAATTACTGAGGGATGAAGGTGTAAGCCAAGGAACTCCAAAGACTGCTAGTAAACACCAGAAACCAGGAAGAGAAAAGGTAGGATACCTCCTTAGAGCTTTCAGAAGGAAGATGGCTTTCCTGACAACTAGATTCAAATTTCCAGCCTGTAGGATTCTGAAAGCATACACTTTGCTACTCTTAGTTTATCAATTTTGTGCTGATTGATTGTGTCGCTATTAAGAAGCCAATATAAGGTTGATGTTGATATTCACAATAGAACCACATTAATAAAAATACCACTCCGTGGGGAGGAAAATAAGGCTTTATGCAATCTCTTGTCCATCATCAGGATCCTGTATTTTCTAGTCTTTTGCTTGTTTTTCCAAAGACTTCAAAATCTCTTGCATTTTGTGTACATTTTAAAGAAGAAAATCCTGCTTGAATGCCTTGACACAAGATTCCTATTTCAAAGTAAACCATGCAAGTAACTCAGAGGAATAAGCACGTGGATTCTTTCTGTATTCTCCAGATACTCAACACATTTTATTTTCTTTTTGCACATAATTTATGTCATGTTTCATAGACTTGATGTGTACTCATGCTTTCTTAAAGTGCCCAAGAAGCAACAAAGTAGGAAGCAGTTTTACAGAAAATAAAATTATGTTTTTCTTTGAAATTTTCTCTTAATTTCCACACTAGAGGAACTGACATTATATATATATATATATATATATATATATATATATATATAATGTGTGTGTGTGTGTGTGTGTGTGTAGAATTGACTGGTACTGCATATGAATACTAGCATAAAATCAGATTTTTATTTTTATTTTTTTGTGGGTCGTGGGGCTTAAACTCAAGTCAAGACCTGGGTGCTGTCCCTGTGCTGTTTTGCTCAAAGCTAGCACTATTCCACTTTTAGACACAGCTCCATTTTTGGTTTTCTACTGGCTAATTGGAGATAAAAGTCTCATGGAGTTTTCTTCCAGGGCTGGTTTTGAACTGTGATCCTTAGAGCTCAGCCTCCTGAATAGCTAGGATTAGAGGTGTGAGCCATCCAAGCCTGAATAGATTTTTATTTTTTATAAGTTAACTTCAAGCACAGAAATCATTCTTAAAAATAGTGTGTGTTTATGATTATACATAAAATACATGCCCATTAGTTTCAATTTTGAGAGTTGGATAGGAACAGAAAAAGAAAATGATGACTAATCACAGTTTCTATCATTGAAAATAATTTGCTATCAATATTGCTATGTATTTCTAATGTTACATCTATTCCAATAAATTTCAAAATGGCTTAAGTCACATTGTATCTTCAGTTAGCAGTCCTTTTGGTCCGTTAATTAAAGAATATTATATAATTTCAATATAACAAAAAGGTGTTTGAATAATCTTTAATTAATACTACTATGGTTTTAAGGCTCTCACAATTCATTTAAAAATTCTGTATTGTAACATTTTTAGTTTTTCTTGTGTTATTTACAATGCTATTATGATCATAGACATCTCAGTGCTGCTTATTTGATTATATGCAATTGCATCAGTAATAATAATAATAACTAGAAGTATTTTCACATTGAAGATGAAAGGCAAACATGAATGATTAACATTTTCATAAACACAGTTAATTTGTATATGCTAAAGTTTTAATATAATCTCTGTTGATTTTTTAGTGCTAAGTTCTGCTTAAGGCACCCATTTATCCCTCCAGAATGGCAAGACCAATAACCCTGGAATCTATAGGCACTATGAGAATTGTGACCTTCTGCTAATTTAGGAAATGCCACTGTAAACAGAATTTCTCAGGAGCAATGTATTTAAAAAGTTTCACTAAAATGGCCTCTCACTTGTCTTGCTACCAGAGTAAACCACTCTTATTAAATGCATAAATTATCTTTGCAGAAGAGGCTACTGATATGTAATAGCTACAGATGTGCATACAAATGTGCACCTGTACATGCCTCATATCCACTGAGCTATGCTTTTCGTTGTTGTTATTTTTTGTTGGTCGTGGGGCTTGAACTCTGGGTCTGGGCTCTGTCCCTCAGCTCTTCAACTCAAGGCGAGTGCTCTATCGCTTGAGCCGCAGCGCCACTTCCTGTTTTGTGGTAGTTAATTGGAGATAAGAATCTCATGGAGTTTTCCTGCCCAGGCTGGCTTTGAACCATGATCCTCAGATCTCAGCCTCCTGAGTAGTTAGGATTATAGGTATGATCCATTGGTACTTGGCGGAGCTATGTTTTTAATTATATTTCATGAGAAGGTATCTTTGCAAACAGTAGCAGTTGACTAATTTAAACATGCAAAAATGGCCTTGGGAAAATGACTTCCATAGTTCAGTTTTCTGAGGAAGTTAATGAAATATGATAGAGTAGGTGAAAATCTACTATTGTCAAAACTGATAATTATTTCCACAAACTATAAACAACGATTAATTATAATAATGTTAATAGTATTGCCATTTCTTGAAATTTTTGTCTACTGCAATATGATATTCTAAATCATTTTATGGTCCCCTTCCCCTTAGTTCTTCCATTAATATGGAAAATGTATTGATAAAATCAGTTTTACTTGGAAAAGTTCATAAAATCTTTAGGTGAAAAAAAAATCACTGAAGCGGTACTACAGAGATATTACATTCTGAGCTGATGCAGAGAGTGTGTATGATATTGGCATATGTGACAAATAGCATATCAAATCTGTAAACCCCAAGGGGGGGGTTGTCAAAGGATCTCTCCTATCAGTCTAATGAAGTTGCCCATAAAAGGCTAAATTCATCAAATGTCACAGAACTTACTTTCCAGTCCTCTGTAAAAACAATATTTTTTAAATTCTCAGGAACTTTGCTTTCAATGTGAAGTGATAACATATCTGACCTTCAGAAATTTTATTTAAAATGATGAGGTTTAACACCACCTAGAATACACAAATGAAGAAAGTGCCTGTTATGGTAAACTTTATTAACTGGCACAAACTGATTTATACAAATATAAAGCACTGTATGCATGAGCACATGAGTATCAAAGGGAAATTCTATTTCACATGAAGGAAGTTTTTAATGGTGAATAGAATATTTTTAATATTCTATTCTCTTGCGATAAAATATCTTATAAATTTATAAATTTAATAGTTACCCTACAAACTATTTTGATTTAAAATATTCTGACTTAGTTACACCTTTTTTTTTTGGCTGGTACTGGGGCTTGAGCTCACGATCTGGGCACTAGCCCTTAGCTTTTTCACTCCAGGGTAGTGTACTACCACTTGAGCCACAGCTGGCCTTTTGATGGTTAATTGGAGATAAAGTTCTCACTTGCTTTCCTGCCTGAGATGGCTTTGAACTGTGATTCTCAGATCTCAGCCTTCCAAGAGTAGGTTGATAGGCCTGCGTCACCAGTTTCTGGCTTTAGTTACACAATTTTAGCAACTTAATTTTTTTGACCATATTTCCCTTCTCAGTACCTATCACCAAGGCTTACTCTATACTAGGTATGCTTTTTTTAAAAATCTCTTAAAAATGAAGTTTGACAGTTTTTTTCATCCCGAATATTCTCTTAATCTGACATTCTCTAATCTGAATTCTTCTTTTTTCAATTAATCTTTTAAGTTGAAGTTTTTAAACTAAAATATCTTTTCCTTTGGTTGGTTGTATGTCTTGAACTTGGAGGTTGGGTGCTGTCCCTGAACTCTTTTGCTTAAAGCTAGTGCTCTATAACTTGAGTCACACTTTTTTTCAGTTTTCTGGTGGTTAACTGGAGATGAGTCTCACAGATTTTCCTGTTTGGGCTAACTTTGAACCATCATCCTCAGATCTTTGCCTCCTGAGTAGCTATAATTACAGGTATGAGCTACCAGCACATGGCTTACAGCTGAATTTTTTAAACTGAAGTTGTAACTACCTATCATTTGATCTGCTTTCCTTACTGTAATAACATGGGCTTATATTCATTTCAGCCTTACACATTTGACCTGTTCCTTACTCAGATATCACAAAAATTCTGTTTCTGATGGTCCACAAATGAGAAGATGAAATGGGAAAATTATTCCGTTTGGTTCTTCTTCTCGTCTCTTCCTCCCATTGTTTCTGCCTTCTACAAGTAAATCAAGATTAACCTTGGGTCATTTTCATCCTACTGTCACTTTGGGAAGTTCCTAAAATTTATTCCATTCTCCATGAAGCTATTGGTTCCTACAATTGTTTTCTTCATGCTATATATCCTATTGAATTTCACTGCAAAAGAAAAAAAAAAACTTCTGCAGAGTTTTCTTCTCAAAGTGATCAATTAATTGCCTTGTCTTTTAGAATGCCTGACTGCTGGTTTTCTTTGCCCTTAAGTTCTTATTGTGGTCTTGTCATTAATTTAGTTCCTAATTGGTTTTTATTCAGCTATCCAGTGTAGATCCTATTTATTTTCTTCAAGTCTCTTATTTCTTACATTCTTCATGTCTCTTATTTCTATTGAAGTACATCCTAAACATGAATCCATTTTCCCCAGCAAATTTTGGTCCCCAAATAATTTGCAACCTATGATTCATCTAAATGTGACCAGCATTGGACCAGATAGCTTAAAAAGTCTAAAAGTATTTTACTTGCCTTTGGTAAACTATTTTTTTTTAGTGTTTTCACTCAGTTCTATTCAGAGACTGATTTTTTTTAGACTGTGTGTGCATGTGTATGGTAATAGTGTTGAATGTAAGGACTTCTGCTTCTTAGGCAGGTACTCTACCACTTGAGCCAGGCCCTTCTCCTTTTTTTCCCTTATTTTTTAAATAGGGTCTCATGTTTATACATGAATTGGTGTATACCTCTGTCCTCTTAACACTTCCCACATAGCTGGAATGACAAGCCCTAACAACCACATTCAGCTTTTTATTGACTGAGATAGTGTTACTTTTTGCCAAGTTAGCCTTGAAATGTTATTCTTCCAGTAGCTGGAATTACAGGAAACAAGCCACTGAATCCAGCCTAGACACTTTCTGAACATAGAATATGCCTCTTCATAAAAATGATTTTCAGAAATAATGCTCAGGTTCCCCAAGGAGGATTCGTACAATCCTTATTTCATATGGGATACAGCTAAGTAATGGTACTTATATTACTATTTTTATACTTTTTAATACTTTTTGTTTTATTGTTTTTTAAGTAATTGCAAAAAGGAGTTGCCATTTAACAAAGCAGTTTATGAACGCAATGCATTGTGGTAAATCTCACCTCTTTCAGCATTCTCCCCCATCCCTCTCAACAAGAAGTACTTTTAATCTGATGAAAGTCACCATCTCCACTTGCCATGCTTTACAGAGGAAACCTCTGGTCTCAAGCCAAATTGGATGACATTAAATAAGAAATACTCTCTACCCATCACTGTCTTCATGTGCAAAATAGAGATTAAGAATAGTATGTATGGTCCAGGTACGGGTGGCTCATGTACTCCTTGCAACTCAGGCTTCTGAACATTCAGGATCACAGATTGAAACCAGCCCAGCAGGAAAGTCCTGAAGAGTCTTATCTCCAATTAATGACCAAAAGGACTGGAAGTGGAGCTGTGACTCAAGTGGTAGAGAATCTAGCTTTGAATGCCAAAGCTCAGGGACAGCACACAGGCCCTGAGTTCAAGCCCAGGACCAGCACCAAAACAAAAAATACTATGTATTGAATAAAATCAATGTAAAAATGAAAGATTCATTTAAAGGTTATAAATTCTGAAGGCATCTGGGGAAGTCCTTTCTTACTGTACTGTAGGAGGTCGATTTTTCCCTGCAGGTGGCCTTGGAAAAGAATCTATATAGGTGTTTCTGAAATCTGTCTCCTAAACAGAAGCTCTGATGCTCACATTGGGTAGAAGAGAATGGAAAGAAGGGAGGAACTGGTTCCCTGAAACCTTGTTCTGGTGATGAATCAATGCTGAAGTCAAAGTTGTGGGCATCCTATGTTGTCAGTTTATATTTGTTCAATTGCAATTGTGGTGTCAGATGAACATGGATTAACTAATGAAGAATTTGATAAGTTATATAACTTCTGTGGAACAGAAGTGCTATGGGCTACAAATACAGAGGGCAAGGAAACTCCAAGGAAAATATGAGCCCAACCGTTACCTGTGTCTTTGTCCGGAGACCCAATAAGGTGAGTATAGCCAGCCTCAGTAACAGGATTCTTCCCTGGTTCTCACAGACACTTTGAATTGCTTAGAAAAATAAAATAGAGAATGTGATAAGAATATATTTGTTTATTTAAAATAACCTGACAATGGAAAATAACAATTCTAAGGAATTTCTGTGTTACGGATAACCTTCCAAAGTCAGACAACCTATCTCTCCCTTTCATTTTCTGAAATTTGGTGAAAAGCCTGTGCTATTGTAACTAACTTTATTGGCTACTTTTTTTGTTTCTGTGACAATTACCTGAGAGAAACAACTCAGATCAGTAAGAGCTTATTTTGGTTCATGGTTTCATAGGTCTCCATCTGTCACTGTGAGCCCAGAGTAAGGCATTATTACATAACAGCCAAGAGGGCAGAACTCTTCACCTCATGACATCCAGGAAGCAGAGAAAGGAAGAATGCCTGGGAAGCTTGTCCATTTTAAGTCCATCTGTGTCCTTTGCTTACGGGACAGCTTATAGGCAGTGAGTTCGTTCTTGTCAGTGCTCTCTGGAAATGCTCTCAAAGAATCCCTTAGAGATGGGCTTTACTAATCTCCCAGGTACAGCTCAATCCAATCAAGCTGACAACCAAGATTAACCATCGCAGACACTTATCAATTTAAAGATACATTTTAGTGACAAAAATAATTAACTTAAGCATCAATGGGGTAGTTAATGTTTAAAATTTGGAGATAAAAATAGCTTAAATGTTTAGGCATCATATTAATTACATATAAAACCCCCAACAAGCTAGATGCTAGTGGCTCACAAACATAATCCTAATAGGCTGAGCCTTGGAGGACTGCAGTTTAAAGTCAGCTTAGACAGAAAAGAAATTGGAGATTTCATCTCTCATTAATCATGGAAACTATAAACTGGAAGCACAGCTCGTTCAAGAAAGCTGAACAAAGTATGAGGCCTGAGTTCAAGTCCAAGTAGTATCATGCACACACACAAATACACCTACACACATACATATAACTCTCAACCACAACTAAGCATAAAGTTGTAATCTGCCAATTGACTATAGTTCAAAGGTTTAAAATTAGGATCACTGACTGCATTTAAGAAACATCCTTTCCCCTGCTAAAATAAGGGTGATATTTGGATTTTTTTTTTATCGGTCGTGGGTGGGGTGTGAACTCTGGGCCTGGCACTGTCCCTGAGCTCTTCAGCTCAAGGCTAGCACTCTACCACTTAAGCCACTGCACTACTTCAAGTTTTCTGGTGGTGAATTGGAGATAAGAGTCTCACAGACTTTCCTGCCCCGGCTGGCTTTGAACTCTGATCCTCAAATCTCAGTTCCTGAGTAGCTAGGATTACAGGTGTGAGCCACCAGGCTATTAGAATAAATTTTAATGCATGGATATGTAATAGGAAGCCAGACAATGTAGTTACACATCAGATTTGTGCTAAGAACAAAGGAAATCGAGACTAGAACTTGATATCATCTGCATTGAACTTGATTGGAACTTGGTACTGGCTCTAGGTAAAATATGTTGTGCAAAGTTTCAGGTATTGAGAGTTCAACTGTGGTCTTTCCCCCCTATTTACTATGTTTAACATAGTGCTGCATGTTAGCCTCAAAACTAGCTGTAGAATCAAGGATACAATGGGATTATAAAGTGAGGATCAAAATAATAAATTTATGAGGAAGTAGAAATAAAAAATAGGGGAGGCTAATTTCTATAAACTCCAATGAACTCCATCTATTTGAACATTATGAGAGGTTTAAACCTAAGCCTATCTTTAGCAAATAGAAGGACACCCTGATGTTCTGAAAAACCAAATAAACTTCAGTTATGAGGAGACATGAAAACACATTCCAACAGAAAAATCATTTGGCTTAATTTAAAATGTTTATGTATTCTTTCCACATCCAAGTTTCTCTTTCCATGCTCTGCTCAAAAACAGACTCTCTACATAGGTGTGCAGCAATTTTGGTAACTGTGTTCAAGGCCTTTGCTCTATGAAGCAAATGTGACTCCTCTTTATCTTTCTTGGAGCTGAGCCCAGTGGAAATAACATATTCTATTCCAAAAAGAAAAAAAATGTTCAGAAACATTTGGATAGAGCCATTATTCAATCATTTATTATTGAACATTCAGGAACATTAAATTGTCGCAGTATTTTTTAAAAAGAATTCTGATAGAAATTACATTCTGAGACGAATCCTTTCTGAATTATCTTCCCCTTGTATCCCTGGCTTCCTTTTCTACATAAAATGGATAGATTTTGTGTGAGCCTTTTCAATTTTCCTCTAAAAGGCACACAAATAACCAAATAGAATCAATTCAAACAGAATTGCTCTCTTTTCCCTCACATTCCAGTTCTAAGGGGGAATGTATGAAGAAACCACATTTCCTATTAATTCTTTTGATAAGCCAGTCTGAATGTGTGCTGGGGATGGAAACTTATACAATACCAGAAAAGCAGCAAGTCTGCAGGATTATTAAATTTACTAAAATGTGTAAAGTGCTTATAATAATGTCTGGTTGCAAAGTTTATGTGCTGTATCATTCTGAAAATTGATAACACATGCCTAGTAATAAAGTTATTGATATATGGTAGTGACATTTCTTAATTCTAAGGAATAATATAAGAAAATGCTATTCTGGTTTCTTTATACTTGATTCTGGAGGTACTAATAACTTATTCATACTTTTTGTTTTTACTTCTATATAAATAGGGTTAAAGTACTTCACATATATTAAACATGTATATATGTGTATATATACATTATATATATACATTATATATATATACACACACACACACACACATATACATATATGTGGCTTTTTTGCTCTAGACCAACACTCTGCTACTTGAGCCACAGCAAAAAATTGATACTCTTTTCTTTTGTTATATTCTACATTTTCTTGGAATAAGTTAATAGTCCCAATCCTTCACTCAATTTCAGTGTATCTTTTTAAAGGATTGGTACTTTTAAAAAAAGTTATTATTATTAATTATTATTATTATTAACCATCCTGAGGCTTAAACTCAGAGTCTGGGTGCTGTGCTTGAACTTCTGTACTAATTATTTGGAGATAAGAGCCTCATAGACTTTTTTGCCCAGGCTGGCTTCTAATTGACATCATCAAATCTCAGCCTGAGTAGCTAGGATTATAAGCATGAGCCACCAGTGCCTAACTAAAATTATTTTTAATTCTTAGACATCTTGTTTCTAAAAACCTTTTCCAAGGACCGTTTTGGCTGCATCACAGTGGTTGAAATCAATGGGAAGCTCACATTCCCTAAGTCTGTTACAATGGGAACTCTGGTTCTCATAGATCAGCAGCATAAGAACTGCGTGGGTGGAAGGTCCTTAAAACTATTCCGGACCAGACCCTGAAATTTTTATTTACAAGGCTAAAAATGGGCCCTGGTACATACCTTGTGGATGAATACTCCCAGCTATTCAGGGGCTTCCAGTACCATGGCTACATCACCATTTTATAGATGGAGCCATACGGAGACTGGGAGAGGTTCAACCATGGGACTGGAGGCGCCTGGCTATTTGTCTAAAGGCTAAAATAGATATACTGAATGTAGCTGGAATTCTGTGTAAATTAGAAATTTAATGAAAAATGCTGAGCGCCCTCCAAGATGAGGATTCATAAAGGGCCCAGTTTTCAAACTTCTTCCCACTACCTTTCATTCTCACTTTGAGCACTGTATCTGTACTTTTTGTTTTTTGTTTTTTTTTTGCTTTGTTCCACCTACTCTACTTATGTGGAATCTCATTTTATGTATTTCAGTTCAGTTTAATATATCATTACCGGCTTACAATGTACAAAGCAATATCCTAAAATACACACATTTTCTTTGACTTGATTTTGTCTTAATGTGCAGCCCCAAACAAATGAGAATGATAGTGTATCAAACTTTATATGAAAAATAAATGAATATTTAATCATAACTCATACTGAACAATCTTTATATTTTTAGATTGATTTGTTAAATTAATTAGCTACTTAAGCAATACAAAACCTTAATGTCTTGAGGTATGAATTTTTAATATATCAATTTTCTGTTCAGTTAGAATATGCTTCTGGCAATGATTTTAGAAGTACTGTACTTTTGTGCCTATTTTTTCTATTGTCCCATTCAAATTTAGAAATCATATCACAAATCAAAATTTCTAAAATAAGTATTGCTCAGAGGCATAATAAACAAGAAACCCAATTGGATATATTTCTCAGAATAAAAGTTGGATATAGATTCAGGAAGAGTAAAAATAGGAATGATACTATCCACTTTCTCCTATAACACAAATATTCTCACCCTGAGGCATAGTCACACATTACTGATGGTTCTGATGCAAACTACCACAGCCAATCAGTGGAAAGTCTTGAGAACAAAAAGGCATTGTTTTATGAATTACTAATAATATACAGGACATTTTCATGTATAAGACTCAGTCTGTACTTGAAGAGTATACTACCATTTAATTTTTACAACAAATCTTTTTTAATCTTCATCTGATAAATACAAACCCTGGGACTTGGAGAGTTGTGATAACTTTTCAAGGCAAGCCAGCCACAGAGGAGCAAAACTAACACTGAGTGGAAGTTATCTGATGCTACTATTTTAATTTTTAATCACACTGCTGAAATAACTATTCAGTATGTAGTAATTCAGTATGTAGTATAGGACCTTTTAAATTCTGCATAACTCATAGAGAAGGATGCATAATTAGTTGAGTAGAATGTATCTGTCTCAATCTTAAAGTTGTGTTGGAGTTCAAGAAGGTTTAGTTTTGTTTTGATCTGAACGTGCAATTTTGGCACCCTATCCTCCAGAGAAAAACCTCAGGGACATTGCCCAGGTCCTAAGTTCAAGGCCCAGTACCTGAAAGCAAGAGTGTCGTTATGCATACACATTCAAGTACAAATTAATGGTTTTAAAAAGAAAGAAATTTATGTGGAACAATAATCCAAATATAAGTATTGCAGATTAGATTGTAGAAAGTAGCTTCCAGAATATTCTTATCCTGTCATTCTAAGACACTTGTACATATATTTCAATTAAAATTGTTCCTGTTTGGATTCCTCTCATCTGCAGAGATGAAGTCAAGCTGGATGACAGGGTACAGAGCTGAGGTTGGAGCAGCATGTCCCTCAAGACCTGTAAAGATCATCCTGAATCCTAGAGGCTTCACTCCAAACACACAGACACATAGCAATTGTTGAAAGTGTTAGAGTAGGAACAATCTGTAATTGAAGTTTTAGCTCATCCAACTATGTTTTTACCCTGTTGCTGCATCTGCTTCATTAATAGGTCCTATCAAACCCAGAAACAAACAAACAAAAAGGAAGGGATTTGTTTGATGATGAATTTGAAAGCAAAAGCAAGAAAAAGATGAAGACAGTATGCTTCTGATTTGCTTACCAGGAAGGCACACAACTCCAACTGGGATTTAATATTTTGTTTATCTGGAGGAGGCATCAGACAGTGTGAAAAGCAGTCCTCCTCAATAAGGTTAAAAAAAATAACCAAAATGTAAAACCATGCAGGGCAAGTGTATCTCCAGACACTATTAGACATTCCTTTTTAACTCTTAAAATGACATTTTCTTCATGAACAAATGTTACTGATTTTCCAGTTGAAGCAGTCTAATGGGAAAGGATAGATAAGAATCAGAATAAAAAAGAATACTAGAATTCCTCCTAACTATGCAAGCACCCAGAGACTTATTCACAGTAAATCATAGACCATGTTACAGCAGTGAGTTGAGTAATGGGTTAAAAAAAAATAGGATTCAGATGTCATTAATCTCCCAGCATAGCTCAGCTTATTTTGAAAACATTTTAAAGAATATCGATTAGGAAATACTATTTTTTGTTTCAAAGAAGGAGTAGTTTAAAATTACCCATTCGTATTACTTAATGTATACTTAGGTCCAGCATGAGCCATTATACCTGGCTTATCATAATTCAGCATTATCCTCTTGTCCACAGGAAGAATTTGATCAAAGTGTGGTATGCCAATGTATGGAAATCTCACAATGCAATCCCGTTGTATAAATACTATGTACTTATAGAAAAAGGAAAGAAGAAAGGAAGTGATTGGTGCCACAATACAAAGAAAATATTCTACCACAAAACCATTTCTAACTCTCCTCCATACCTCAGCCTAGTACCCACTTCCACATTTCCCAGATCCCCACTGTTAACCCCATAAAATTATAAGTTATGCTGAGTTAACTCCTCTGTACTCCCCATGATCATGAGTTCTATGTAGGTGTAGGGGGTGACAATTCCTTTATTGCATGCTCAGTGTTTTGAAGGCTATCATCTAGGAGCTAGTCAGCATTCTAAGATGTTGTAACCTAACAATTTCATATTGTACTAATAAGAATAACTATGGAAGACTGATTTTTGTAAGTGATATACCTATACATGTAAATATTGAAAATGAATTCAATGTGCTTCAGTTCCATACACAGCACTTTTTTTCTAATATATCTATTTTTATTTAAATAGGAACATACTAGAAAATATAGAGGTTATAGGGAAAGATCAAGAAACATCAGGAATTTGAAACAAGTTGAAAATTAGTAATATAGCTTGGAGCATGATTAGAATTTCTGAGCAGAGAGGAATTTCCAAGGTCATCTTGTCCAAACCTCTTGTTTTACAAAGAAGCGAGTTTTTCAGGATTGTACCTCAATAAATGTCAGAATATAGATTAAATCCAAGGTATACTGACTCTAAACTAAGCCTTCCTAGAACACTGCAGGAAGAAATGGGATGTTTCTATCTCCATGCTAACAATAGGACACGGAGTATCTGCTACTTTATATAATGCACATGCAGAAAAAAATATTGCTAGTTGTGATGCGCATTCCTCCGAGTGCTAAAAAGGCACTACCAGATGGTTCAAAAGAATAATGCTTCATATGATGTTATCTGGCAAAACTTTATAAACCAATGCTGGCTAATTCGAATACAAAGGGAAATTGTTTAGAGCACAGTTGTTCTTCATAGTTTGCCATGATAAGCAGCTGTGTTTTGCATAATCCTGAGCATGTATCATGGGAAAGCTGGGCTGTAAGACAGATAGGGTAGACCCGTTATCTCTGCACTCAGGCAAGACAGTTCCAAGGTTGAAGTCGGCCTGGGTAAAATAGTGGGATCTCCCTTCAAGAAAAAAATCTTAAAAAGGGAAATATATAATAGGAGAGAGGATAGGGTCTAAATTAGATATCTGACACAGACCAAGCCATCTCATCTCAGTGTGTTTGGTAGTAGGGGTGGGAGTGGGGGGTTTTACTTAAACAATAGACCACTGAGGTAAAGGGGTAACAAAATTAGATTGGAGCCTTGACTTTGCCACTCTATTTCTAGAATCACTTTGGAATTCACTTTTGTGATAATTTTCTTTTTCTTATCTTGTGGTTAAGGGGAGCAAATCCAGGGGTTCATGTATGCTAAGCAAAGGAATTTGTACTTCAGCAATCTGTGAGGTTTACAGGAGCTGAGGCTGCTAGAATCTTTAGTAAAGAGTGAGGCAATAATAATAATAATAATAATAATAATATATCATTGTTACTTTTTTGTTAGCATACCAAATTTGGGTGGAAACCTGTCCTTATGGCTGAGGGATATAACAAAATAAACAGCTAACACCTGAAAATAAAACAGAAAACAATGGGTCTGGGAAGGTGGCCCAGTGGTAGAGTGCTTGCCTTGCATGCATGAGGCCCTGGGTTTGATTCCTCGGCATCACATAAACAGAAAAAGCTGGAAGTGGAGCTATGGTTCAAGTAGTAGAGCACTAGCCTTGAGCTGAAGAGCTGAGGGACAGCTCTCCGGACCAGAGTTCAGAACCCATGACTGACACACAAAAAAACAGAAAACGATATATAAAACTTGTTTTTTTTAACATCACAACTTGTGATATCTTTCTTTATGTATATATCCATCCATATTTACACATCTATCTAGATAAAATAATTAGAGCTATGATATATACACAGACCTTTATATTATATAGGTGCACATATACCTATATAGTATATGCTCTATATAGGTATATATTATATATAGTATATATTATTAGAATATATATTGTTTTATAATATTATTTTAGGCATATAAAACTAATATGTAGGTATATATATATATAGGTATATATTAGGTATATATATATAATATACCCACCTATATAATTATACTATCGACTACTCAAATTCTGTGAATAAAATTTAAGATAAGCTTAAAAGAGCTCTTTGAACTTGAAGAGAGAGGAGAGGATGTGATCGAAGATGGGGAGCACAATGGGAGGAGTGACTGTTGATCAAGATGCATTATACATATAAATAGAAACATTACATTGAAACCCTCTTGTAAAGCTACTTTAAGATATTAATAAAAAACAATGTTTAAGAAACTGACTTTAAGTTTATGATTTGAAGACAAGAGAATACTTGTGGGGTTGGAAGTGTGGCTCAGTTGGTAGTTGTAGCCAAAGAGGAACGTGTCAGGTACCACATCAAGTTGTGGTCATGGAGCTGAAAGAGAGAAAGAGGGGGGGGGAGGGAGGGAGAGAGGAGGGAAGGAGATTGGGAGAGAATAACTGTATCTTTACTATCTATACTGCATCTTTGTATAATTTATTTTATTTAGAAAGTACTGGATTTTTATTGATTTTGGGTTTACTAGGAAAATCATGTTCCTTTGGAAAACGCATATTCACTCAAAAATCATGTTACAGAAAAAATAGAATTTAGAATGGTATGGAAAGTAGTTGTCCTACTCATTTGCTATTGAAGAGAAAACTGCAACCTGTATGAGAGTAATTCATCAATATATTTCAGGTTGCGAAAATAAAAGTCAATGTTCGAGGGAAATAGGAACTTAAGCAATGCACTCCACTAATGTTTGCTTAGCACAGTATGTGGCAGACACTGGGGTACTACCTGCAATTCATTTAATATAAGTACAGTCATTATCTCCTTCCGATTCCAAAGCTGAAATCATAAAAGCCAAATTCTCAACTGAGAATAAAACAGATTTATTGCTAGATAAAAGAATATATGATTTTACTCTCAGTCTTCATTTACTTATTTTTATTTATTTGTTTTGTGTGTGCTGGTACTGATATTTGATGTGTGGGACCTATCCCTGAGCATTTTTTTTTGCAAGTCATGGTGCCTGAACTCTGGGCCTGGGCACTGTCCCTCAGCTCTTCAGCTCAAGGCTAGTGTTCTACCACTTGAGCCACCGCATCACTTCCAGCTTTTTCTGCTTATGTGGTGCTGAGGAATTGAACCCAGAGCCTCATGCATGCAAGACAAGCACTCTACCACTAAGCCACCTTCCCAGCCCCTCCATGTGCATTTTTATTAAAGGCTTACACTTTACCACTTGAACACCATTCTACCAGAGTTTCATTTGCTGCTTTTTAGCAGTGACTTGGAGATGAGTCTCACAGACTTCACTGCTTGGGACGGCTTCGAGCTGTGATCCTCAGAATAGGTACTGAGTAGCTAGATTACAGGTGTGAGTCACCCACACATGGTCTCAGTAGTTTTAGTAGCAGCTTTTCTGACTATTTTAGACAGATCTCATGTCTTAACAATCAATGGGCTGCAATTTCTATCCAGCCAGGACTGCTTTGCTACTAATAGATTTGCCATTACTTTGCCTTATTTTTCCACTGAAAATGATTCCTGAGTTTCCCCCCTAAATAATTATATATGGTCCTTTGTTTGACGTTTTATTTATTTAGGATGATTTTACACAGATCGATATTTCTATTATTAAGTAGGACACCCATATTGTTAATTTTGAAATTTTATTATTCCCAAATCAACTGTGTATTTTTAATGTTAACCTCACCAGCATTCATTTGTGAGATTTTGGCATGTCTTTCCCTTATTTAAATGCTTTACGAGTGCACACTTTTCATAGACCTCATTTGTCCTACATTCTTTTTAAGCATTTGTTATCTGCTCTTTCAGAAGACACACTGAATCTTACAGTAATGGTGCAGTTTGTACTTCTGCAAGCTCAAATATCTCCAGGGAAGGTTTTCCTGTACGTACCTCTAAAGCCTTTTGTCCAAATAGTTCCACATGACTCACTGATTTTCAGCTTTAACCCAACTTTCTTTTATACTTATATAGGGAAACTTTCTTCATTTTTAATAATCCTAACCTGCCTTATATAATAGTTAATATTTTAGTGGCTTAGTCTAACTTGTTTTGCACATCTTTTAATCACCTGATAAAATTGAGAAAACTTTTCATCCAAAAAACACAGAATTTACTAATTTGTGGTTTTGAAAAAAGGTGTTAAAATGAGATTACAGGACATAAATTAGCAAGCAGCATTTCTATATAACAAAAATCACAGATATTTTTCTTTTTAAATTTGCATCTTCTAAATATCATAGTTTAAAATGTAAATATTCAAAAATCCTTTAATTTTTCTTTCCAAATATATATAGTATTCAGACTGAGTAATATACTTTAATTTGTAACATAATTCATTTTATGTGATTTTAGATATAAATTTCACTTGTAAAAGCTCCTATTCCTTGGTCATGTTTTTAATCTTTCCATTTGGCTATAATTCTAAATATTAAGCATCATAGTTAAGAACTTTCAAAATACATGTGTATTTTTCATACTGTTTTTTGGATGGTATAGGGTTTTAACTTAGGGTCTGTCACTTTCTTGGCTTGCTCGACTGGCACTCTACCTTTTGAATAAGACCCCCAACTCAGTGTTTTGCTGGTCATTTTGGAGATAGAGTTTCATGGACATATCTGGGCTGGCTTTGAATTGAAATCCTTTGGGATCTCAATCCTAAGTAGCTAGCCCAGTTCTTTTCTTCCATTTTATATAGTTTAAGGATGTATAACTTAAGGGTTTTGCTCTTAAAGATGCCAGTAATATTGAAAAACATTGAGAGATGAAAGATGGTTTCTAGTATATGCTAACAATGATATTACAGTAAAAATGACTAATTTCATGTATGTAAATAGTAAGTGAATTATTGAAGATAATATGTAGGATCCTGAGAAGTAATATGAATTCTGTTGAATATAGGTATATAATCTGTTGAAAACTGGCTGTTAGATCCACTTAAAGAAAATACAGCCAATAAAACAGCTAGTGATGAGTAATATGCATTGAAACAAAAGCCACTATGAAAGTTTTCAAGTAGAAGACTAAACAAGTGACAGTAGGAGGCTGTAGAGCTAGCTGCCTTAGCCATGGTGGAGACAAAGTTGTGACACTAATAAGACAGAACACCCTAAACAGGGAGCTTGGGACGGCTTCGAGCTGTGATCCTCAGAATAGGTACTGAGTAGCTAGATTACAGGTGTGAGTCACCCACACATGGTCTCAGTAGTTTTAGTAGCAGCTTTTCTGACTATTTTAGACAGATCTCATGTCTTAACAATCAATGGGCTGCAATTTCTATCCAGCCAGGACTGCTTTGCTACTAATAGATTTGCCATTACTTTGCCTTATTTTTCCACTGAAAATGATTCCTGAGTTTCCCCCCTAAATAATTATATATGGTCCTTTGTTTGACGTTTTATTTATTTAGGATGATTTTACACAGATCGATATTTCTATTATTAAGTAGGACACCCATATTGAGGAGATTTAGTCACCTTGATTCTCTAGGGTGAGGTGTTAAATTGATGTAGTTTGGAGACAGGATAGAACAAAAGTTCTAGCCCCACCATGAATGTGGGAAAGGTGCTTGGATTTATTAGACCTACTCTGACAAAAGAAATGGACTTTCACATCCCAAAATGTATAATTAAAACACATACATAGAATGAATTATTTCCCCAAATTAAAATATGCTACATAGCCTGATCTTGGGTTCTATTCAGATCTAAGTTGGTTTCTTCATTGAAAAAAATAAAGATTCAAAAACAGTACTTGACCCTTACATGTTTTGTAAGGATTAATTAAAGTAGCTTGTGATTATCAGGCATAGTGTGTTCAGTTTTTGCTAGTTGCAACTGAATATGAAATTTGGTGGTAAGACTTGACTCGTTTATTAGATTGTAAAGTTATGAGCACAAGACCTTTCTTATTTATAATTTGTACATAACATAATGTTTTTGAGTTGATACAGACTAGTAATTTGCTCCAGTGTTAGCTTAGGAACTATTGATGACATTTTTCTATTTGTAATAAAACAGCTTATTACAGTTCTCATAATTTTACACTGCAAAATAATGTAAGCTTGTTTTGTTTTACAAATGACATCTTAAACTATTTCTATATGATATTATACCAGGCATTGCATTCTTATTAAACTAGCTGGCTTTGAATTAATATTATTCCTTGTCTTGTACTCACTTTATTGATTTTATTTCTCATTTAATTAATAACTTAGTATTCTCTTCATCTAAGGTTTCTATTTTGCATAAACTAGTTAGTTTCCTTTGTTTTTATTTGGGCTCTATACAAATTTCCTAAAACAATCCCCTTAAATTTCTTCAGTTTAGACAGACACCTGATGACTTTCACTTATGAGACAAATACCTTCTAACATATTCTATTCTGCCAATCTGTGCAGGTCCCATTCATATCCTCTACATTTCATTGTGATTGATGAATAATAGCAAGAGCTATAAGACTTTGTACCTTTTAGTATGTCTCTGATCTCTTTCAGAAGAGTGTTTTCGCTACAGTGCTCATAGCTTGACTGTAATTTTTAGAAAAGCAGTCTCTAAAATGCACAGAATTTGGCATTATAAGACTCGTTATTCAAAAATATGTATTGATTACCTATGATGTTTTTCACTAGGGATTAGTGAGACAAAAATGTATACAATTGTTTCCAATTATTTTCTATTATATGCTTTTGTAAAATCCATAACCACACCATTTTCAGAAGCTTCAAGAAAATTGTTAACATTACTTAGGTTAATAAATACCTGCTTAGGGTTTGATGAAAAAGGCAAGCTTTTGTAAAATACAATTCTGCAGTTTTGCAATGGGATGCCAGGGGCTATCAGGGATTGTCAGTTATTTCAATGGTTGCTTATCCATTTGTTTTAGTTACCATCTGTGCAGTTGTACAAGGCAATAACCAAGCCACATCCAGGGCCCAACACATAACAGGAGTTCAGTCCCACTTGTCTCAAGAATGAATGAGTGTAGTTCAAGTGGAATTTCAACATATGTAGCAACACAGGCAACTTGGCTGCTGTTTTCCTTCTTGACTCTTGATTATTTCTGAGATTGGATCTATGACAATTGGATTCTGACATTCATTAAATAATCGCAGCCATAGTAAATCATTAATGTTCATTAATTTGGAATTCAAAATAGTTATGGTCTTCTTGAAATTCATCTCTACAGGATAGCAGTCTATATTAAACAAAGTATAAGAATTTAAAATCTTGGACTTTCCTTAACCAATAGACGGATAAAACAATGGTGCTTAAAATTTTCAAGTAATTTATAATAACTGATTCAGTACAAACAGATGTCTTACTAACTGTTTATCCATTTAGGAAAGTGAGTTGAGTAGATCTTACTTGGAATTGCCTGATACTATATTATGTAAAAATGTTGAGGCTTCCACCCAATAACATTAAGCACCATGTACAGTAAGTAATAAAGAACACAGAATCTCTTTAGGATGCTTCAACACTAATTGCGATTCTAATAGAAAGGAATTTTAGAGTCACATCAGACAAAAAATATCTTAATAGAAATTTAAAATTAAAGGTTAAAGTACCCCCAAGGGAAGGAAGGAAATATTATGTAACAACCACACCCTCATGGAAGAATAAACCTTAGTTTCACTTCAGGGGAAAGAGGGAAAAAATTTTTTTTATAACAGTTCTCAACAGATGTCCAAGCGACCATCCCCATCACCCATCTCATCTTTCCTTGACCTGTCTCTGAATCAACTTATCATCTTTTTTTTTTCCTTTTCTAAAAGATCTCAATCTTACTTTCAGGCTAAAGCTCCAGAGACCACATTCCTGAGGAATTCCATCCAGCTGTGAGGAGAATGGAGGGGTCCAGAGTCCATCAACCAACTCAGTCAGGTACCACCGGGGAAACGCCACGGGAAAGCTAGCGCGCCAGGCAGAAGCCTGGACCACACCTAGACCACGCCCACTCGACTCTGAAGCCACGCCCAGAAAACACCAGGACACGCCCTATCTCGGTCTAGGTCCCGCCCATACTGCCCAGACACCCCCCCCCCCTGCTCACACCATGCCTTGGGGCGGAGGACGCGGGGGCTGTTGGGATTTGAAGTCTCTGGCGGTTTCCACAGTCCCTCTTCGGCGGGACCCTGGGTGCTTGGGCGCCTGCGCAGTCCGGCAGGTGGCGTTCGGGCGCCCGCCTGCGGGGGGGCTCG
>NW_012267398.1:1295987-1311562 GCF_000151885.1 Dipodomys ordii | reverse complement strand
GGGTGGCCGCGCTTCCTAGCCGCCTGAGGGCGCCCGCGCGGTGCGGGAGTCGGGGCTGGTGAGGGTCACCGCGCCTTCTCCGTGGCCTCCTCCCTGCTCTTGCGGCCCCCCCTCTCCCCGCGGCCGAGCGATCCTTTCTGGTGCGGTGGTCGGGACCGACCTCGCGCCCCGCACCGGGCTTCGCGGCGTCCCACCCCAGCACAGGCTTTTCTATCTGATTAAGAAGATTTCCTCAGCGCCCCCTGAGAAGTACCGCACAACTGCGGATCTCTGGTACGTTTCCCGGCCCTGGGCCGGGGTCGCCCGGCGTGACCACCGCAGCAGTCCCGAGGCGGCCCTGGGCCGGTCCCCCGGGTCACCGCGCAGGGTCTTCCCGCCGGGTGTGGCACCGAGCCGGACCCACGCGGCCGGGCCCTGTGGAGGGGACGGTCCTGGGCTCGAACTCGTGGCCCGCACCCTCTTCCTGGGCGGTTCCCTGTTTTCCCCTCAAGGCTGGCGCTCCACCACTTGGGCCACAGCTCCACTTCCAGCTTTTTGGTGGTTCATGGGAGATGGGATTCTCCAGGGCTTTCCCGCCTGGGGGTTGCTTGGAACCGAGATCCTCAGCTCTGGGCCTCCTCAGTGGATAGGGTTATCTGGGATGGGACCTTTGAGGAGGGAAACGAAGCGAACCTGAGACACATAGGCCAGGCCTGTGCCAGGAAAGCCATCCATCCACGGAGGAGAATGCTGACCCAGGGTCCAGGGTCCAGGGTAGCAGGAAATAAGTCTGGCGAAGTCGTTTGGGTTGAGTTTTGAATTACTTCATAGTCTGGAATTGCAGAGGCATGTTTTGGACTTGGATTCCATAAATATATATGGCTAGTCGAACTGAGGACTCGGTTCGAAGCTATCTGGGACAGGAAAGTTCATGAGACTCTTAGCTCCATGTAACCCCCAAAGCTGAAGTGGAGCTCTGGCTCAAGTGGTAGAGCACCAGACTTGAACAAAAAAAAGCTAAGGGATAGCACCCAGGCCCTGAGTTCAAGTCTTGTTACCAGCACACACACACACACACACCACACACAGGCCCTGAGTTCAAGTCTTGTTACCAGCACACACACACACACACACACACACACACACAAAAGGAAAGGAAATATAGAAGGAAAGATGCACATAATGTAGTAACAAATCAAACAGCATGAACTCTGAATGAACAGGACATTTTCAGTAGCGATATTTGCATGGACTTAATCACACACATACACATTGATGACTTTTCTTGGGTTTGTTTGCATTGCTTTTCCCACTTAAAACTGTGAGATTGACAGTGTATTTGTGACTATAATGAGGCTCAGTGACTTGGCAGAGATTCTTAACTTACTATTATCTATTTACTTTTATGTGGGAAGGTTTAACTGCCTCAGAAGAGGTTTAGCTCCAACACCATTTTAAAAAGCATATGTAAGTAAATGTCTTTCATCCAGGTGACTTTAAGAGCAGTGTACTGGACCACTAAAATGACAACATTCAGATGTAAAATTTGAGATCAAGGTCAGGAGCATAAATTGATGGTGCTGAGTTTTTCATGAATGGTATTTTAGTACCAATATTTGGAATCAGCATAAAAATTAGAAAATTTAGAGCTTTAATTTCACATAGCTAATTAGGCCAAATCACTTGGCAAGCATAATTATTGACTTCGTGAAGACTGCTTTGGAATTGAGAAATCAGCTGGAAAACTAAACTTTCATAAATACTAGAGATACTGGGGGAAAACGTGGACATATTTTGAGATATGTTATAGGGAGATTTGTTTTGCTAATCACTTCATACTTTTACAGTCCTCATGTTTTGGCCATAAGGATTTCTGCTCTAAACAGACCAATACAATATAATCGGAGGAGTTCCTTTCCCACTGAGAAATGTAGATATCAAACAGCTCAGTAAGGAATTACCTAGCTGCAATTGTGATAACAAATATGACAATATAGAAGGGTAAGAACACTCATATCAGAAAGAACTGACAGCCCGAGATAATCAAGACATTTTCAAGATAGAATGTACCTTGCTGATATTTAAAAGCAGTCTTTTACTACCTCCCCCTAGCTACCATGAAATATCCTATCATCATGTCATTCCTGGCTCTTGTTCATTCTTGGGCTCAGTTTACCTTCTCTTGAGCAGTTGAAGCGTAGTTTGCCACTGGGATGGGGGGTAGGGTAGGAAGTCTTTCAGGAACCAAGGCTTTGCAAGGATCTTTCTCAAGCCAGGCATTGTTGCATTATGGTGACTAAATGTGAACTAAGTGGCCATTTAATTTTATTCACGCTACATTGATTCCCATTAGGGGAAAAAGGGTTTGGGCAATGGGAAATCGATGGTCTGCCACAACCACCACAGACTTAGCCTCTTAACATCCTTCAGAGGAACCACAGCAGACATAACACCTGTCACTTCTGATTAGGAATTTTTGATAACAGCTAATGAAAGATAGTTTTTTTTTCCTTTTTCCATTTAAAAATTTAATGTGCCCTGAGTGTATCTGTAGGGATGCAAAGTACTACTGCTGCCATGATTTTGCATTGCTATAGAGAACAACGCTCAGTGTTGGCTAAGTGCTTGTACAATCAATTACATTGTCCCATTTAAAAGATAAAGTCACCTTTATCAAACTTATTTGGTGTGATTCAGAAAAAGAATATTTTCTTAAAACCGACTTTTCTGTGATGTAGAAGAATTCCAATCAAATAAGACTAGATGTAAGGCAATTTTATCATCTGAAGAGAGTAAAACTGTTAGTAGGAGATAACTAGCAATATTTTTCTTTTTGTTACTTTTCACAATGGAATACAACCCTGCAGTGTGCTGATTTCCTTTTTTTTTTGGTCAGTTGGGGGGCCTGAACTCTGGGCCTGGGCACTGTCACTCAGCTCTTCAGCTCAAGGCTAGCGCTCTACCACTTGAGCCACAGTGCCACTTCTGGTTTTCAGAGTGGTTTATTGGAGATAAGAGTCTCACGGGCTTTCCTGACCAGGCTGGCTTTGAACCGAGATCCTCAGATCTCAGCCACCGAGTAGCTAGGATTTCATGCGTGCGCCACTAGTGCGAGGCTTTTTTTTTTTTTTTTGTCAGTTGTGGGGCCTGAACTCTGGGTTTGAGCACTGCCCCTAAGCTCTTCTCTTCAGCTCAAGGCTAGTGTTCTGCCACTTGAGCCACAGTACCACTTGTTTTTTTCTGCTTATGTGATGCTGAGGAATTGAACCCAGGGCCTCATGCATGCAAGGCAAGCACTCTAGCATTGAGCCACCTTCCCAGCCCAAATTCTTCTTATAATATGGTCTCTAACTTGGGCACTTAGACATGTTTTATGGGTGACAATATATATTCTTTTAATAAACTATCTTTAAAACATTACATTTTATTTATAGCAAGGGTTGGCAAACTTCTTTTTATATAGTACAAGAGAGTAAATATTTCAGACTTGGTGAGCCCTACTGTTTCTTTTTTTTAATTTTAATTTATTTATTTATTTTTTATTTGTGAACATACTGTACAGAGGGGTTACAATTACATGGGCAGGATAATGCGTACATTTCTTACCAAGAATTGCAGCCTCCTCCTTTGGCTTCATATCCCTTCCCAGCCCCCCCCCCCCCCCCCAATCCCAACCCTCCCCCCCCCCCCTTCCCCCCCCCCCCGACCGACGTTGTAAAGCTCATTTTGGACATGACAACTTATACTTCTCGTTGTTGCATCAGGTCCTTTCTAATGCATTTATAAGACTATCTCTTTGTTGCTTTGTATGTCCCTCCCCCACAGTATAACCCCTACTGTTTCTTTTGCAACGACTTACCTCTGAAATTCTAAAGCAAAACCAGTGAGACATAAATAAATGGACATGGCTATTTTAGTACAGCATGAGCAGGACACACAGGTTTGATTTGTAGATTGTGGTTTGCTAATCTGAGATTTATAGCATGTCTGAGGTTTCTTAGTGAAAAGGAAGTGCTACATATTGGAATAATTAATACCTGAAAGCTTCAGGAAGTCAGAGATGGACTTGTCTTATTGACTGCTGTTTCCTCTCTAGGACACAGTACCTAATGTGTAGGAGTTCAATATATCCATTGAGTAAAGGAATAAGTAGCAAGGATGCCTGGTGTAAGGAGAGTTCTGTATTCAGATTCCTAGGTTGGTTGACAAGTAATATATAATGCCATTTGGGGCAGAAGAGATACAGAACTTATGTACTTAGTTCACACAACAAATTCAGGAAAGATGCCTGAGAATGAAAAAGAACCAAGTTTATTAAACTATGTTTTACAAGTACTTGAGGGAAAAAATAAATTAAAAAAACTAATAAATAAGTAAATGGTAATGGAAAGCAATAGATCTATGAATCTCCATTAGTAAAATGCAAATTAGCTTCTGTGGAAAGGAGATTATATGTCAACCTCTCTCTTAGTCTAGGGCTTTCATTGTTTGCCCTAGGCTTTTATAACTTTGTTAGCACCTGCACTACTATTTTCCTCCTATCTCTTCAGCTGTTGTCCCCATTTCTGTCTTGTGGGTCCTTGTGTCCTACAGATGAGTCACAGTTCTATTAGGAGTCCTTTTCTCTCTGAACTCTCTCCTAGTTCTGGTCCCTCCTCCATAGCTTTAGGCCTGGGGGAGGTGGTAAATGCCCTGTTGCTGCTGTGATGAGCTGCTTGCAGATCAATAGATTATGTTCTTAGGTTGCCCATGCTTTTAGAAACAGCCTGTAATAAACTCTCATTATTCAAATTGAGGTACCATTGGCTTTTTTGTTTGGATTCTAATGATCGTTGTGATCTTAACGCTTTCTTAAAGATACCTATTGTGTCTCATCCAAGGAATTTTAATTTCATCAAAGTCATTGATTGGGGCTTCTATTTCTTGTAATAAAATCTCAGGGTGAAAGTAGCCCTGGAATGTGATGCTTTTTCCTTTTTCTTTCTTTCAGTCCTAGGGCTTGATCTCAAGGTCTTGGCTCTGTCCCTGTGCTCCTTTTTTTTCTCCCACCGCTAGTGTTGTACCATTTTAAGCAGCAGAACCACTTCCGGTTTTTTGTTGGTTAATTGGAGATAAAACTCTCACAGACTTTTCTGCCAGGACTGGCTTTGAATCCCAGTTCTCCAATCTCCCCTCTTGAGTAGCTAGGATTTCAAGTATGAGCTACCAGCACCTGGCTAGAATGTGATTTTTAATCAGGGCTTGCAATTCTCAGATCCCACCTCTTGAGTAGCAAGGATTTCAAATAAAAGCTACCAGCACCTGGCTAGAATGTGATTTTTAATCAGTGTTTGAGGATATTCCACTCCATCCCTACTATATTTGAATACCATACACAACAGAGAGCTAAGTCAACTCTCTCAAAGGTCTTTAGGCACATTTGACTGGTAGGATGCATGCACGTAGATCTCCCCACTGTTCTTGTCCCATTCATTGGGCCTTTGTGGAGCAAAGCTTGTGTATACCTCATTCTTACATTCTCAGTTGACTTTCTAGTTACTCTCCCATCTTTACTGTTTAAAAGTAGAATGCTTGGAACAGAAGCTGTTTGTCCATGAGCTGACTGATCAATGTTGGGTTGAGTAACAGCAGGGTAAATATACCTGGAAGAATGAAGATGAGAAGGTAAACCATGTCTTCCTCTCTTGTTTGCATATACAAGGCTTAGGGTGACCCTGAATCAACCTGTCACTCCCTGTCTGCTTATCTAAGTACCAAACACCATGCCAACAATTGACTTTGAGGACTATTTTTTTTCCTTCCATTACTAACAATATCTGCTACCCATTGTTGTTCAGTTTTCCTCCAAATATTAATAGGAACCAGCTTTTTGTTACTTAGAAGGACACTAAAATATTTTGCTGAACTTTATTTAAGTTTCAAATCTAAATTATAAGCATCATCTGACCTGTATAATGTTGGTATCCTTCTCTGATTTTTTTTCTTTTGACATCAACTCTGTGCAGTTTCTTTCATTCCTTGCATCTTGAGGTTATTAGAAAATAAACTGAAATGCTCTGTTTTTTGATTGATGATCATACTGATTTTAAGGAAATGTTCTGAAGTAGGTTCTTAAGTATATCATTAATTTAAAATTTTATAATGAAGGTCCAGTTTATTTTTTAACAGGCTTCTCAAATATCTGTCGGCTTCTCTAATTCTTCTTATTTATTCAGTGAGCTCATTCCCCATTTCATTTTTGATTAAATTGCCTTCACCATGGCAGAACTCTGGGAGAAAAAAAAGTCCCGGGTATTTAATATGGGCTTTAGTTTAATCTAAATGAATTGAAGAATACAAACAACTCACTAGAAATTAATTTTTATTGGTGGAGAGAGTGAAGTGAATTTCTTAATCTTTAATCTAATTGTTAGAAAATACACTTCAGAGGTTTGTTATAGATTGCTTCTTTTCTTGTATATCCCATTCTATTCATATAAATATCTTTCCCTTCCAAGATTAAGAAATAAAACAAAGGAAAGCATAGATGTGCTTCTCCTAAAATTAACTAAAATGGGCTATATAATAACTGATTCCTGATTCTTTATGATCCTTTTCTTTTATGTCTTGGAACAATGATAAATACTACTTTCTCTTTTGAATCATTTGTGTACTTATCTCAAGTTGTATTGCTCATGAACTAGCTTGTGTTTTATTTATTTTCCTTTTCTCCTCTTCCACCCAGAGAATCAAAGACCACAGGGAAGATGAATCCTGGTACCAACAATTAGTGGTACTGAATGCTTACTGACAGATATTTGTATAACAGAATATATGTGTTTATGATAGAGCACAGAATACTATGTGACTCAGAAAAGATTGCTGCTCCCAAAATGTATTTATTTAGTAAGTATATCTCAAGTGATCCACTACTATATAGGTTTGTCTTTTAATTTAAAAAGTTCTCCCATTATCCATCATCTGTGTTTCTTTTTTTTTTTTTTTTGAAGGGGGTCTGGTCATAGGGCCTGAACTCTGGGCCTGGGCGCTGTCCCTCAGCTCTTTAGCTCAAGGCTAGTGCTCTACCACTTGAGCCATAACACTACTTCTGGCTTTTTTTTTTCTGCCTATATGGTGCTGAGGAATTGAACCCAGGGCCTCATGCATGCAAGGCAAGCGCTCTACTACTGAACCACCTTCCCAGCCCTCATCTGTGCTTTTATTTGATGATCACTGAGCACTATTTGAAGTAGGTTAACAAGTTCATTTTTAAAATTTCACATATCTCACCTATGCTAATACATAGACTTTAAAGATTTCATATATTTTCAATAACCTGTGTTCATCAAAATTAGTTTCCCCAAACCAAAACATGTGACTATAATTGCTATGTGAATACAAGAAACTGCACCATAATCACAGACAAAAAAATGAGGCAGTTTTTAAAGCCCAAAGATTCTGGGAGTACGTTTCATACTCAATTGCAAGCAGGCACTGATGGCTCATACCTATATTCTTAGCCATTCTGGAGGCTGAGATCTGAGGATCTCAATTGAAACCAGCCTGGGCAGGGAAGTGCCAGAGTCTCTTACAAATTAGCCACCAAAAAGCTGGAAGTGGAGGTGTGGGAGAGCACCACCAGCCTTCAGTGCAAAAGCTAAGGGATATCATTCAGGCTGTGAGTTCAGTCCCTAGTTGTGGCACATGCACACATACACACACAACAACAACAACACCACAATCATACTTAGTTGCTGTAAAGATATTGAGTGGTAAATAAGTTTCCCTTTTCCTTTTCTTTTCCAAGAAGATGGCTACCAATGAGATGTCTGAGGAAGGAACTAACTGAAGCTGTGTGACTGGGAGCTGAATTCTGTAATTATTAATGTTTCTATCTCATTTTCACTGCTCATTGATGAAAAGCTGAGGTTCAGTAAAGAAGTAAGAAAGAAGTAAGAAGTAAGAAACTTCAAAGAACCATTCAAGTAAATATTTTATGAGCATTATAATAATTGTTCATTTTGTCTTTTCCAGTAAGCTCGTTACTGGACCTGGGTGTTTCTGACTACTCCATGGAACTGGTGCTGGGATCCCATGAGAGCCTTCCTGTGCTAGCCCTGTCCCTCTCCAGCATGGCAGCAAGCTCAGTCATTCTACCAGCATCTTTCAGAGCTTCCGTATTCTTTATGCACACTTTCAGGCTGGTTCTCCTTCCAGCTTTCCTCACTGTGTAATTAAGCACTTTTCTATTCAGCATGATACTTTCTTCAGACACTGCTTATACTATTTCACTCACCCTCTTTGAATGCTGAGCCATCTTCCAACATCTACTATAAGGAAGTCCAGACTTCTCAGACTGACTTCTACATCCCAGCTTCCTGTATTATTTCCTTTTGTTCTCTCAAAGGTCCTATTCTCAAGGAGAAGAAAGTGCATGCTCTCATAAATATCTTGCCTCTATCTTTCGCCATCTATATCCATTCATTTGAAGTGCTGTTTTGCCCTCTCTTTGCTTACCTGAATTCTGCTTATCTTTCAAAACTTCAGAACTTCAGGTCTACTGCAGGAATCCTTCCTCCTATTTGGATCAATCTACACTAGCTTCTCTCCTAGAACCTTTAATAGATATTTAGTTAGGCCTCTACACAGACACAGAGTTAAAGGAGTTAAAGTCAGTTGTTCTGTCCTGGGATTGAATCTTGGACACCAACTAGTCCTAAGTGAATCAAAATTGTGTTAAGTATTGTGATGTACTTCTTAGAGTTCACAGGGATCACATGTCAGCTGGATATAGTTTGATCTTAGCCACTTTACCAGTTAGGATTTGATTTCCATTTTAGAGATGAGCAAGTAGAGGCGCAGAGAGGTTAAGTAATCTGTCACAGGTCCCACAACTAACTAATAAAGGGCAGAACTAAGTCCTGGTTTCTGACCATATGCACCTAGTCTCAAGATGATGGATCAAATTTTTTAAAAAATTACCTTTTCCTTATCTATAAGTGCTTTCAATGATAGCATCTTTGCTTGTGTGTGTATGTGTATATGTGTGCATGCATGCACATGCTTGGGTGTGTTGTGTGTTTGTGTGCCTGTTGCTGTGCTGGCTGCCTGAGGGAATCATCAGGGCAGTTATAAGATGACCAGACTGTACTAGATGACCAAAGGCATGCCTGATCATATTTGCATGTACTTATTTTCAACAGCCTCAAACAAACCACACAGAAAGAATAATAATAATAAAAACACAGTTCCCTCATTTCTTAGCTCTAAGCAGTGGTGAGTGCCATGTCATGGGATATAAAGTGAACTTGGTGGTGTCCAGGGTAAAGAAGTGGCCAGAAGATTTGTTATCTTCCTCTTTGAAAGATCCATGTTCCAAGCTGGCTAATGTTTTTCTCTTCCCATTGCCCTTGTCAGTTCTTCATTTCCATATTGATACATTTCTCTGATGTCGCCTTCCTTCTCTTAAGTACTGTTTCCTTCATGAAGCTTTGTAAACAACTCCATTCTTGTCTTGTTCCCTTGTGTTTGCTGGTTCCATCCAGGATTCAGGTATTTAGAGGTTTGTTCATAGTGTAGGAGGTGATATTGACATCTTTGATAGGTGGAAAATGGGATAAACAGTTAGAAATCCTCTGGTAACTGGGGGAGCTACCCTTGGGAAAGGATCAACATCACTTTTAAGGAACCCTGAGCTCTTCAAATTTCTTTTTCTGTTATCTTTAAGAGTTGCCATTCACCTAAGCAGTTTATGAATACAGAGCATCTGGATCAGTGTCATCCCTTTCACCCACCCCTCCCTCCCTTCCCTGGCTTATCATAATTTTAGGTTATATACTGATTTTTTTTTGCAGCTTAACAAAGCAGTCATACAACTGATTCTGTTTACGATGTGTACAATGCGTCTTGACCTGTGTCTTCATGTCCACATCTTCACCCCTCGATTTCTTGTGGGAGGAAGGTTTTATAAAAGCACACTGAACTACTGTCTAGCTTCTATTTTTAAAATACTACTTCTTCCTGTCACAAGTACTTCTCACCAGAGCTTGCACCACATTGTTTCAATTCTTGTCTTCCAAAACTTGAGCTAAAATCTTTTCGGGATAAGCCATATTCATCCTGTGGATTTCCAGTCCCTTATCATCATTGGGGTATAATGTACGTTAATCTTTGCTAAGTGCTAAGAATAAGAAAGTGCATGCCTATGATGAGCATACACAGTGAGCAGCAAGGAAGAGAGTTTCCCCAAGTGGCTACTGGTGGTATTTCATGAGTGGAACAACCCGCATGAGGGAGCTGGTAGACACAGAGGACCTCAGAGAGAAGCAGTTGGACTGGATTGTGATGGGTAAATAGAGAGTTTCCAAGAAGGGAAACAAAGGAAAACGTAAGCATCAGAGACTGAACATCATGCCACAAGACACAGCCATGGGAGTGTGTGATTTGTTAGGAAAGCAGCGAAAGCTCTCCACCACTCAGCATCTATGGGCAGTGGAGAGAAGTGAACCTAGAGGGTTAGCAGTGCTTTGGGTTCTCAAGGGGGATCAGTTATGTGACTATAGATCTAGCTTAAAGGATATTTTAAAAACATGTTTTTCTTTTCTACATCATATCACTTGGGACTATTACTAAGATTTGACCACTCAAAAAAGCTTGGTATCACTTTGGGTAGAATGAAGAAAAGACTGAAGGCAAATGATTATATTCATAACTGATTAGTGCTGGCAGTCACTGGAGAGGGGTTTCACCAAATCATAGAGGAGCCTGTCTTCCTGTGAAGGCATTACTGGAAATGGGAATGAGAGGTTTTGCAGAGGGAAAACTTGGCTTGCTCTCTTCATTCAGATCCTTGGGGAATGATTTAGAGAAGTGGACTTCTTACTGTTTTACTTCCAAGGATTGACTTAAGTTAGTGAATACAGAGTTTATCATGCCTAGGAGAAATGACTGAGTTGATTGTTAGGTTATCAAAATTTCACTACTTTGTATGTCTACAGGCACTGAACTATACTCCTAAATCTGTCTTTAGATGACAAGACTGGATCATTACTTGTGATGTTAAGCTCCTATGTGTTCATGACAAATATTCAAAATAATTTTGATGCTTAATTTTATTACACTTGAAATGTATTAAAAGTTTATCTGTGAATTAACAGCTAATTAGTGAGTAACACAGTAAATTACTAATTTACATTTACTATGTTTATTTGACAACCAATATAGAATGATTAAAGGCTTTGGTGTCCAATTATATTTTTATTAACTATTATGGAAGTTTTGGGCAGTTCAATCACTTGGCCCCTATTTGGTTTTCAATAAAGCAAGGGTATACAATGGCAGTTATATTCCATTATTATTAGAAGACTCAAATATGATGTATATAAATCCACACATGTACTAATATACAAATATTGTCTTTTGAAGTGTTTTTTTTCTCTGATGTTGGAAAATTGCACCCAGGGGCTCACACATACTAAGCAAAACTATACCACTGAGCTATACCTCCTGTCCCTGGTTTTTCCTCTTTTAAAAAAAATCATTCTATAATATTATAAAAGCATTGGAGAAATAAAACAAAGTGGTATCAGCTCTCTTTTTTTTGATCACGTTCAAGCCTCATCTTTAAATCTATTCCTAATTTTTTTTACTATGAATAATAAATGGCAGTTTATTCAAAATGACAAAATAGTAATGATAATGTTTTAACCATGTTTCACTATCTGGGAGCACCATTCCCATGCAAGGTTTCCTATATTTCTTCCTTATTTTCTGTTCATAAAACACAGATGCATAAAATACTTGCCTCTGAGAAGAAATACCTGGAATCATCTTACTTAGGAGAATTAAGGAGAATTAATTTGACCCTGGGAAAGTGGCTTTAAGCCAGACAGAGATCTCAGATAATGATTTTTGCCATAAACGTTTCTGAGCCTCTTCCAATCAATGACTGATTCCACCTATGGGGAGAATCACTGTGGTTGGATGCAGTGGCATACTCTTGTTCCTGTGACACAGGCAAGCACAAATCAGAGCATTGTAGCCAGGGCTGGTGTGGGAATAAAGCAAGACCTTATCTCAAAAAATAACCATTGCAAAAAAGAACTAGAGCTGAAATTGTAGAGTACACACTGAGGTTGAACCCCAGTATATAATTTATAATGTATAAGTACTGATTGGCTTGCTAATTTAGCTCTTTTATTTCAACAGACAAAACATCGGAGTGTCTTTACATCCTTGGGCCTACATACTTGAGCCCTTCCATACACACACACTGAACACACATGTGGTTACTAGATATTCTTTCTCATCCTAAAGGACTAATTAATATATAGTTGACTTTTCTTTCACAAGTATTTAAAAGATGATATTTTTGCACATTTCTTGAGAGGAGTGTTAAAAAGTGTTACACAAAGTAATTAGGCTAAGAAGGTGACTAGGTGATTATTATTCATATTATTGTTAATGATACATTGCAATTCACTAGGCTACAAGAGCACAGCTTTGGACATGAACTCTTCTTACTGCTGAATAAATGAGTAAAGAAATTGAATTTGCCTGGGAACCAGTGGCTCATGCTTGTAATCCTAGCTACTCAGGAGGCTGAGATTTGAGGATCACAGTTCAAAGCCAGCCTGGGCAGGAAAGAAAGTCTGTGAGACTCTTATCTCCAAAAACCACTAGAAAACCAGAAGGGGTGCTGTGGCTCAAGCGGTAGAGCACTCGCCTTGAGCTGAAGAGCGCAGGGACAGCGCCTAAGCCCAGAGTTCAAGGCCCATGACCGACAAAAAAAAAGAAATTGAATTTGTACACATTTTTAATGTATTTTGTACATTATTGTTAAATGCACATCCCTGTACTGTAATTATAACCTTATAAGCTCTTAGCATGTGCTACATATTGTGTTGTCATTTCCTGGAATTTTTTTTCGTGTATCTTGACCACAACCCTTAGAAGTAGCTTCTGTTATTTGGCTCATTTAACAGATAAGCAAGCAGGCTTATGGGCCTAAGTAAATAAAACTTGTAAGCTGTGGATTTTTAACCAGGGTATCTGACTTCCCAGCTGGGACTTTTAACTGCCACACAAAATGCCTGGGTACTTGTATAATCACAGACTCAGTACTGAAAACGATGTTGGTCAATCTGTGGAGCCTTTCACATCAGTGCTGAAATCTGTCCTCATCTTAGACAGATGGTCATCCAGGCTTTGTTTGAGTAATTCCAGAAATTGGTATTTCATAACTTCACAAGAAAGCACATTCGATTGTTGGAAAGCTCCTATCACCGGATATCTTATTCATCTGTTTATTGGAAACTTGTCTCCCTGTAATTTCCACATGTTAGTTCTAGTTCTGCTTCTTGAGAAATATCGACTAGCTATTTTTCTCTCTTTTTCCTGGCAGCTTTCAAATATTGTGTTCCTCTAAGGATTCTCTGGCAGCTTCATGTATGGTTTACTTACCCCTCTCCAATATCTTAATGCTGTCTGACAGCCTAGTTTTTCATTTTTATTAATTAATTAAATAATTTAATTTGTTATGCAATTAATTGATTGCAAATATTGAATCATTTTAATAGTATGATTTCATTGTGACATTTCTATATAGTTCCCAATGTTTTCTGACTACTCAACTCCTTCCATCACTCTGCCTTATTCTCCTTCTCTCCCTTCTTAAAACAATTTGAGCAGGTTTCATTATTCTATTTTCATACAGGAATGTTAAGTGCTTCTGCCATATTAACTCTCCATTTATCCTTCCTCCTCCCTTTGATCATCCTTCCATTTATTTTTATTTTTTAAATATGAGAACATGTCACACATGCACACATGTTTGGTTATGTGTGTGACTGTACATATGTTTATTTTTTTATGTTACCTTTCACATTTGGGAGAAAATACTGCACATTTGTCATTTTGAACCTGCCTCATTTCATTTAACAGGATGATCTCTAGTTCTGTCCATTGCTGAGGTAAACACAGGTATCTTTATTATATCCTGACTTACATTCCTTCAGCTCTGTGTGCATGAATGGTATAAGTGGATTATATGGCGGCTCCATTTTTAGTTTTTTTTTAAGCATCTCCATACTGCTTTCCATAGTTCATGTGTTAATGTACACCCCCCCACATCTTTCTAGCATTTGTAACAGTATAAAACTACTAGTCTAATGAACACATTCTAATGGGGTCGATTAAAATGGTTCTTGAGAAAGTACTGTATATATTCAGCTCCTGCCTTTCATCTTCCTTCCTTGGATTTTTGATGTTCTTTCATTATTAGAATAGCTTCCTTGGTTTCCTTCCATGTCTTTGCTAAAAATGTTACGTGCTAGTCAAGGCCATTAGTGAGTACAACATGTAAAATTGGAGACAAGTTTTTATGTTCTATTTTTATCCTACTCGTGTTTGTTTGTTCAGCTGTATTTTTCACAGTCTGAAATATATAATCATCGTTATTTATGTTTTGACTTCTTCCACTAGCATTAAAATACTGAGTTCAATAATTCATCTATTTTCATCAGTGCTAAGTCTTTAGGACATAGTATGTGAACAACAAAGACAATAAATAAATTAATGAATTGCCATCCTACTTAGATTTCAATATGGTCTGGCCACCAAAAAGCACAATGAGATGTATCTCATTGTTTAGCAGGAGAATATTACAGCTATCATACAGATGTATGAATTGTATTTCTATGTGAAAATTTCACTTATTGATTGATTGATTTCAGTTACTTTCCTCATCTCCTAAGGATACTTCTGATGTAATATTTACCTGCAGTTGAGTATCATTTCCAAAATTCTAAAATGTTGGTTAAGCTGGAGTTTATTGCTGATTTCAGTTTGTAAATGACTCAGCATTGCAATTTTGTGGGAAAATACATACTCATTTATATTTTAAAGTAATACCATCTAATTGCATTTCCTGTTAGGATCTTATTTCAGATTGATCATATATTTTACTGTTATCTTTGTCTAAAACTGACCACATTGTTAGGTAGATGGTTATTTCCATGTTAATATGGTTTGTAGCTGGTATGTGAAGGGAAATGAGCAAAGTAAGGGAGGCAGAAGGGAGTAAGGGAGGCTCTTGGGTTTAGGGGCTACTGCTAGGAGATAAAATAGTCCCAAGTGTGCTAGTGCCAGGGTGGGCAGGGATTTCAGATTATCTTCCAGCTACAGCAGATCCTAAGAAACATGCTACTTGCATGGAGTTCTCAGAAAAGTTTCGTTCATCTACTAAAGGGCCATGTGGGATGTGATTACTGAATGTGTAGAAAATGTATAATTTCGAGACCGATCACTGTTTTCTATTTGAGTTATATGCACAACCAGACTGCCTAGTTTTAATGGAAGAAGCAACTGAAGTCAGGAGAACATCTGACTGTAACAGATCTGTCTATTGGCAGGCTAAAGCAGAAAGAATTTCCTCACAGAAAATAGGTATCTTCACAATGGAATTCTATGCCTCCATCAGAAAGAATGCCATTGCCCCATTTGTTAGGAAATGGAAAGGCTTGGAAAAATTATATTAAGTGAAGTAAGCCAAGCCCAAAGAAACATAGGTCCCATGGTTTCCCCTATTTGCAATATCTAGTATATGTCTGAATCAAGCA
>NW_012267398.1:1293398-1294837 GCF_000151885.1 Dipodomys ordii | reverse complement strand
GATAGGAGTCTCACGGTCTCTCCTGCCCGGGCTGGCTTTGAACCGCGATCCTCAGATCTCAGCCTCCTGAGTAGCTAGGATTACAGGTGTGAGCCACCAGAGCCTGGCAGTATTCTAATTTTTATATAAATTTTAGAATTAATTTACCAAGTCCTTCAATGAAGTTGATTGAGTTTTGATCAAGATTGGGTATATAGGTCAAATAGCATGGGTGGAATTAAACAATAGTCAGTTTTCTAATCCATGAATATAGAAGATTGCTTAATTTACTAAGGTCTTTTATTTTACTCAGTTGTTACAAGGGTAAGGTCAATCTAGCTATTAGATTTATTCCTAAGTACCTCTTGTTCTAATTATATCAGCAAATCCTGTCATATCATCTAGTAGACCTTAGGCTTTCCATAATTACATCTATATTATTAAGGATAATGTTTTAAAGAAACTTTTATTTATTTCTTTTTATCTGTATATTTTTTCTTTCTGTATCTCATCATCCATTAATCTCAGTATATTTAATAGAAGTGTAAAGAGTTGATTATCTTGTTTTATTTTCAGTTTGGGGGGAACACAAAGGAGGTTAAGCATGGCATGGAATATTTCAACAGTGTGATATCTGTAGATAATTATGTTTATCACAATGAATATGCTCTTTTATTCCTTTGAAAATGTGCTTTGTTTTGATTACAGAAAGTATTTTTTTGATTTATGGGTTTTGAACTTTTTCAAACTGTTTTGATTGTATCAAGATTAGATGTTGGATTTTAAATAATTCTGTTAATATGTTGAGTCTTAATATGTTGAGTGTTAATCTTACATACTTATATAAGTATGAAGTGTTAATCTTACCTTTTTGAGAAACATTTTTATGTATCATTGGATTTGATTTGCTAGTATATTAAGAATTTTTCAATCTATATACATGATTATATAGATTAGTCTATTTTTCTTAGAATATTTGTAAAGTTTTATAACCATATTGTGTAAGTATAAATATTAACTATAAAACAGATATTTTATAAGAAAATAATTAGGGTCCCTCCTGTTCTTTCTTTTTTGGAAAAATAATTCATATAAATTTGGTACTTCTCTATTTTTTATAATAATTTAGCAGTAAAATCATGTATAGTTGAGATTTTATGTATGACTGGTGATGTTTTAAATAAAAATAAAATTTCTTCAATAGGTATAGGCTACTCTGTTTGGAGGGGGATTCTTTTGTCAGTATTGTTTGGTATATTTTTTCAGGAAATTTATATCATCCTAAGCTGTCAAATTTATTTATCATAGATTGTGCATTATTTTTCCTTACTACTTTGTTTTCTAAATTTTTTTTTTGTTGGTTGTGGGGCCTGAACTCTGGGCCTGGGCGCTGTCCCTCAGCTCTTCAGCTCAAGGCTAGCGCTCTACCACTTGAGCCACAGTGTCACTTCTAGCTTTTT
>NW_012267398.1:1158899-1293048 GCF_000151885.1 Dipodomys ordii | reverse complement strand
CACTTCCGGCTTTTTTCTTTTTGCTTATGTGGTGCTGAGGAATCGAACCCAGGGCCTCGAGCATGCAAGGCAAGCGCTCTACCACTGAGCCACTTTCTCAGCCCCAAAGCTAAACTTTTTTTTTTACCAACTGTTTTAGCTTTCTCAAAATCTGATATAGTATATTTTGTTTTCATTGAGTTAGACATATTTCCTAGCAGTACCTATAATCTTTTTCATCACCAAATCTTTTTTTGTGCAATTACAATATTATAATTTATCTTGACAATTAAATAATACATTTAATTTTTAAAACAGTTATTTAACTAGACCTAAAAAAGTTTTATTTCTTTTTTTTTATCCTTTGGCATTTAGAAAACTAAGAATCTAATGCTCAAGTCAGAAACTATATTGGCTTTCCCATGCACTATTTTGATTATTTTTCTCCTGCTTAAGCATTTTTATTATCTTTATGTAATTGTACAAGGGGATTTTAATTCAACATGCCAATTTATGAGTACAATGCATCTGGATCAATGGTGCCACCTCAATTGCTCTTCCCCATCTCTCAACCCCATTTATACTCTCAAGTTGGATTTTCATGCATCTACATTGAATATTACAATTACCTGTGCACGATTTGGCTTCTATTTATTCTCTGTCATCTTAATTGTTCACTTTAACCATCATATTTTATATGTATCCCCCCAGTCTATTTCCAACTATTTCCAGTCATTAACATCCTATTTTAGCTGTTCCAAACTCATCTTGATACTCATTTCATCATCTAGCATTTTCCTCCAGCTCATACCATACTTCCCTATACCTCACATACAAAAGCTTTCAACTCAGGCTTTTGTATTTTATGGGTCTTGCTTGAAAGTTCTATTTCCTTCAAAAAGCTATGTGGTCTTTTTCTTTACTTCCTTTACATTTTCTCAGAAGTCTGCCCACGAGAGGGGTCAGTATGTCATCCAAAGAGTTCTCCAACTCCTTGTTGATTAATAACTTTCATTATATGATGTTTTCATATACAATTGCAACATATTTCAAAATTATTCATATTCTGTTTTTCTTTTTTCCTTCCTTTTCTAAAATGTAGTTTATTAGATTCATGTTCTGTGTTTACATATATGTATTATGTATGTGTATATATGCATAACTTTGTGTGTTTTATTTACTTATTTATTTTTATTTTTTAATTTAACTTCATTTTATTGTAAAGGTGGTATACAAAGGCTTACAGTTACAAAAATAATTTGTTGAACATTGTTAGCCCCTCCCTTGTTTTCTCCCACTTTCCTTTCCCCTCTATCTCCCTCAAGTTGTAAAGTTCATTTCCAAAACAGTGTCTTGTAAATATCACTGTTGCACCCTTTATCCTTTCTCTAACCATTTTGTGATTCTCCTTTCCTTCCCCAAATTATATAAACATATGTATAGGACAAGGGTACCAAAATCATAAACAGTGACAACAGGGGATAAACAAAGGAGGAAAAAACAAAAGAAAAAAATAAATTCACACAGTACATTAAAGAACAAAACAAAACAAAAGCCTCTTGTTTCCATATATTGGAGTTTATTTTGATTAGCATCATAGCTGTTGAGCAATTGTGCTCCACTACTAGGACTATCCTAGACATATACTAATTATTAAAAATGAGGGAAACCATGGAACCTATGTTTCTTTGTGTCTGGCTTACTTCACTTTAATATGATTTTTTCCAAGTGTTTCCATTTTCTTTTTTTAATATGTTTTTTTATTGTAAAAATACTGTAGAGGGGTTACAGTTACATGAGCAAGGCAATGAGTACATTTCCTATCAAGCATTGTTACCTCCCTTGTTTTTCCTCTACCATAATCCCTGCCCCCAGCCTAAATTGTAAAGTTTGTTTTTCAACATAGTGTCTTGTCCATCTTATTGTTACAATAGGTCAACCTGTATCCCTATTTAAACATTTTGTTTTTTTTCCCTTTCCCTCCCCAAATTAGAGAAGTGTATATACAAGATGCAGGGCACCGACATCAAATACAGTGAAAACGGGTTATACTGTGGGGGGGGGGGAGGAATATTCAAACAAACAAAAAAATCACAACAGATGCTGGAGGTGATGTGGCCAGAAGGGAACCCTACTGCATTGTTAGTGGGAGTGTAAACTTGTTCAGCTACTCTGGAAAGCAGTATGGAGGTTCCTCAAAAAACTCCACATAGAGCTCCCCTATGACCCAGCAATCCCACTTTTGGGCATTCACTGAAATGATCACAAACAAGACCATACTAAAGCTAACAACACAACTGTGTTTATTACAGCATTATTCATCATAGCTAAGATATGGAACCAACCCAGATGCCCTTCGTTAGATGAATGGATCAAGAAAATGTTATGGATAGATAGATAGATAGATAGATAGATAGATAGATAGATAGATAGATAGATAGATAGATAGATAGATAGATAGATAATGGAATTCTGTGCCTCCATCAGAAAGATTGACATTGCCCCATTTGTTAGGAAATGGAAAGACCTGGAAAAATCTATATTAAGTGAAGTAAGCCAGGCCCAAAGAAACATAGGTCCCATAGTGTCCCTTATTTGCAATAACAAGTATATGTCTGGGACAAGCAGAAAAGGTCAAAAGCTCTGTACATATGACCAGATAAGATGATGAACCCCAAGATAGGGGCACAAGTGATTTTTTTCTTTCTTGCTATTGTTTCTAATGTATTTATAATGTACCATGTCATGCTTTTGATGCTTTGTATGTTCCTCCCCCACAGTATAACCCCTGTTTTCACTGTATTTGATGTCAGTGCCCTGAATCTTGTATATCCATTTATTCACAAATGGGATGATGTCATTCTTTCTGATGGAAGCATAGAATTCCATTATATATATCTATCACATTTTCTTGCTCTATTCATCTACTGAGGGGCATCTGGATTAGATCCATTTCTTAGCTATGGTAAATAATGCTGCCAGGAATATAGTTGTGCTGGTAGCTTTAGTGTGGCCTTGTTTGTGATCGTTTGGGTAAATGCTCAGGAAATAAGATTGCTAGATCATAGGGGAGCTTTACGTTGAGGAACCTCCAGAGTGGTTGAACCAGTTTACATTCCCATCAACAGTGTAGTAGCATTCCCTTTTTTAATTTTTAAAATTTTTAAATTTTTTATTATATATATATTTATTGTGAAAATACTGTACAGAAGAGTTACAATTACATGAGCAAGGTAATGAGTACATTTCTTATTAAGCATTGTTGCCTCCTCTGTTTCCACTTACCGTCCCTTCCCATCTCCCCCCCACACCAAAGTTGTAAAGTTTGTTTCTCGATAAAACATCTTGTACATCTCATTGTTGCAATGGGTCCACCTGTATCACTATTTAAACAATTTGTTTTTTCCCTTCCCCTCCCCAAATTATACCAACATCAAATACAGTGAAAACAGGAGTTATACCATGGGGGAGGTACATACAAAGCAACAAAGAAATCATCTTATAAATATGTTAGAAACAATAGCAAGAAAGAAAAACCATTTTAGTTCTTATCTTGGGGTTCATTTTGCCTAATGGTCTTGGGACCTAGCATTCCCTTTTAGCCACATCCCGCCAGCATTGATTATTATTTGTTTTCTTGATAATGGCCATTTAACTGAGGTGAGGTGGAATCTCAATGTGATTTTGATTGGAATTTCTTTTATGGCCAGAGATGTTGGAATATTTTTTCATGTGTGTATTGTCTGTTCTTATTTCCTCTCCAGAGAAGTCTCTTTTTATTTTTTAGCCCACTTATTAATGGGGTGGTTGTTTCTTTGAGGATTTGTTATTATGAGGTTTAATTTTTTGAGTTCTAGGTATGACCCTTGCCTGTTATATAGCCAGTGAAGATCTCCCAATCTGTGGGCTTTCTGTTTATCTTGCTATGTCCTTTGCCAAGCAGAAGCTCTGCAGTTTAATCCAATTCTATTTATCTAGCCTTTCTTTGATTTGTTGTGTTTCTTGATCTTTATTTAGGAAGTTTCAACCTGTGACAAAGGAGCCCTTGTACATCCCTTTTCCCTTCCTGTAATATTTCCAGGGTATCTGCTCTTACCTTGAGGTCTTTGATCCATTTGGAGTTGATTTTGGTGCAGGGTTCTTTATAAGAATCTAACTTCAGTTTTCTATGAAAGGATAGCCAATTCTACCAGCAGCATTTGTTGAAGAGGCTGTCTTTCTTCCATCTGATGATTTAGTGATCACCACACATAGGTGGCCATATGTGCGTGGGATCATTTTTGGGTCTTCAGTGCTATTGCATTGGTCCTCAGGCCTGTTCATGTGCCAGTACCAAGCTGTTTTGATAACTATGGCTTTATAATCAAGTTTGAAGTTTGGTATTGATATTCTTCCAGCATTATTTTTCCTGCTAAGGGTTGTTTTTGCTATCTGGGCTCTTCTATTTTTCAATATGAATTTTTTGGATTGGTGCTTCTAGTTCATTAAAGAATATTGTTGAGGTGTTGATGGGTATTGCATTGCATTTGTAGATAGCTTTGGGCAGTATTGCCATTTTCATGATGTAATCCTCCCAATCCAGAAGCATAGGAGGGTTTTTCCACTTCCTTAAATCTGCTTTAATTTTCTTTCTCAGGTTTCTATACTGTTCCTTTTGTCTTCAGATTTGTTTTTGTGTCATTACCAAGCTATTTATGTTCCATAGCTCTATAGTTTAATTTGAAAATTGCTAATGTGATACATCTATTGGTGCTCTTTTTATTTAGAAGTGCCTTTTCAATTTGGAGTCTTTTATGATTCTAGGTGAATTTTTATATTGTTTTCTAATTCTAATTGGTTTGGAATGCTATTGATATTTTGTTATCATTGAATTTGTAGATTGCATCAAATTTTTGATTGATTTTCTTTTTCAATATTGTCATTCCCATGGGAGTTATTCGGTCAATCAATGAGCATGTAAATTCTTTCTATCTTCTGAGATCTTCAATTTCCTTTTTCAAGGTTTTATAGTTTACTTGTAGAAGTCTCTCATTTCATCAGTTAATACTTACATTATTTTATTGTTTTTGAGGATTTCTTTCTTAGACTGTTCATTGTTGGAATACAGAAAGTTACTAACTTTTAAGTATTGATTTTTGTATTCTGCTAATTTCTGAAGGTATTTATCAGCTGTATAAGTTTTGTTGTGGAGTCTTACAGTCTGTTAAATGTAACATCAGCTCATTTGCAAATAGGGATAATTTAAAGTCTTCCTTTCCTATTTGAATCCAGTTTCTTTATTCTGCCTCTAGTATGGCTCTGGTTGGAGTTCTGAGTGGAAAACCTAGTTTTGTTTCTTACCACAAACGATGGTGTTTCTAAAGTGATATTGGCTATACATTTTCATATTCAGCCTTTATTAAGTTTTCAGGTACATTCCTTCTTTCTCTAGGTTTTTCAGAGCTTTTCTCATAAAAGGATACTGGATTCTGTCAAATCCTTCTCTTCAATGCCTGAGATGATCATGTGATTTTTGTTCTTAATTGTTTTTGGTTTTGTTTTGTTTTGCCAATTCTAGGGCTTGAACTCAAAGCCTGGGCACTGTTCCTCAGCTCTTAGCTCAAGGTGATTACTCTACCACTTGAGCCACAGCGCCACTTCTGGCTTTTTCTGTGTATGTGGTACTGAGGAATTGAACCCATGGCTTCATGCATGCTTGGCAAGCACTCTACCACTAAGCCATATTATATTCCCAGCCCTGTTCTTAATCTTGTTTATGTAACATGTTACATTTATTGGTTTTTACATGATGAACTATTCTTGAATCCCTGGGATGAACCCAACCTGGTGATTATGTGTCAGATTTTTGATGTGCTGTTGAGTTAGATTGAAAGGATTTCACTGTCATGTCTATGTTCATCAGAGATTAATCACTGATTCTCTTCTTTTGCTATGTCTCTATCAGCTTTTAGAATGAGTAAAATACTTTATAGAATGGTTTCAGTAGGATTATTTTTCTATTTCATGGAAGACCAGCAATATTTAGCATTATTATTGAAAGTTATATTTCCTTTTAAAAATATACTTTTTCCTGTTTCTTCTTTGTTACTCTCTTCATTTAGCAGGTATCTCCCCTTCCCCCATGCATTTTTCTGGTCAATCGTGAAGGATGTGTTTGCTGTGTACACTAGTCTAGATTAGCAATTATTAGTTTTGGAGGTTTGAATTATGTTCTTTCATGTTCTTTTTTCATTTAGTGTTTGCATTGAGAAACTGCTTTTATCTAATGGCTTGTCATTTTGGCTTACTTTTCTCTTTTTCAGTTTTCAATATTTTTTCTTGATAGTATATAGTTACTGCTTTAATTGTACTTTGTCTCAGTGCATACATTCTCTTACCTTGCCTGTGTGGTGTTCTGTAAGTCTGTGCCAGACAGATGACACAAGCTCTTCTTCCCCCACCCCCAATTTCTTGAGGTTAGCAAAGTTTTCTGATACTATTTTATTAAATATGTTCTCCATGTCTGTGATTTCATTTTTTCTTGTGTGTGTGTGTGTGTGTATATGTATGTATGCATATATGATACTAACAACAATTCAGCAATTGTTTGCTCTTCATGTTTTCAATTCTTTTCAATCTTTCTTTATCTGGAAGTAATCACTTTTATCTACTTTATAATTTAGCTCTTTAGGCACAAATCAAATAATTTAATTACCACATATTGATATATGTTTGCTGTTGGGATAAATTGCTATACACAAGTACATTCGCTTTCTTTTCTTTATTTTCCTGAGATTTTTAAGGGTTAAAACTTAATTATTTCAATTTTCTTGTCATAATTGATGGTGCAAAATAAATTTGGAAACAAAATTTATGATGAAGATTTCAATTTTGTTTACAGCATGAGAAATTTGGTTTTAAATGACTAATCGAATGCCCTGGAGCTGAACTGAGCCACCAATGAAACTAAGACTGGTTCTTACTAAATGTTTTACTTCTGAGATGAAATACATTGATATCGTTATCAATAAAAGGTCTCTTTTGCTGTCACAATATAACATTATAAACAATTTAAAAATCTTAATGTAAAAGTTGTGTTTGCTACTGATAATCTGCCAATATTGTTAGGAGAACTAAGGTTAGGCTGGCTAGGATGCTACCATGTGGCTTTTTCTTGATTGTCATGACCTTTAAAAATTTATTTTATTGTTTTAAATTATCTTTAAGTAGTCATAAAGGAGTAATTGTTCAATGAATCAATTTCTGAGCATATCTTGAGTGAAGTTACCCCTTCCATTCTTCACTCCCCTCCCTCACAACCTGACCCTTCCCCTCAGTTATGCATTGAATGTTATAACTGCTTTCTCTGCCTGCATTCTCTCTCATTCCTCTATTCCCTTCCCCATTACCCCATATACCGTTCAAGTACCAGTATCTTGGTATTCATCTTGTTGGGTGTTGAGTTTTTTTCTAAGGAATTATACCATTTGAAATATTCATTGACAATACCATACTTTGGTTAATGTGTTGTGTACAATTGCATACAACCCTGAATGTTTTTACTTGTACATTTATACATTAATTCTAGTTTCCACATGAGAGATAGTACATATGTTGTTTGTCTCTCTGGGCCTGACTTAACTCACTTACTATAATTTCTTCCAGATCTATCCATTTTTTGCTAATAGTTTAACATCATTCTTCCTGATGGATGAGTAAAATTCCATTGTGTATATATGCTGTGTTATCTTGGTCAATTGATGGGCATCTGCTGTTTCAATAGCTTGTTTATGATGAATAGTGCTTCAGTAAATATGGTTGTGCAAGTGGCTTTACCAAATCCGGACTTACAATCTTTTGCATTAACACCCAAAAGTGGTATTGCTGCCTTATTCTTTTCTTATTACTAATCTCAGGTTGGTCAGATATACATTTTAGAGAGGAGGGCAAGATCTGATAGGAGTGTTGCTGATGGTTCCTAGGTTCTCTGATTCAGATGGGTGAAAGGAAGATGCCACACATGGGTGAGAATGGTGTTAGGTTTATTCAAAGCCTCTGTCTAGAGACTCAACAGTAGCAGCAGTCCATAGCATTACAACGCTCTGTCCCCTGGCCCATCCCAGCTAAACTCACAGACAGCCCATTCTCACCAGCTTCATTGTTTCCAGACTTGCATTCTGTCCACCAGTGTCCCCCATCAACCATAACTCCTAACTCCAAAATTTCAAATTTACTCACCAACGGTGGTGCCTGTCCACTACACAAATGTAGCATTTGGTAAAATATGGGCACACCAGGCCACGCATGTGCACCCCCTGTCGAGGCAACATGAAGGGTTACCTAAGAGAGTGTATGTGTGCATGACTCGAGGCCACATGGAAATGCGGAACCAAGTGAACCACAGGCATTGGGAAGTGCAGGCCCAAAGCTCTCCAGAAGCTATGGTGAGAAAGCCTGACTTTTTCCATTTATTCCTCAGTAGGTTAAGCACAGAATTTGGTGTACTTGCCTGCAGAGTGGTGTTCACAGTTATTAGGCTGCAGGACTACTGAATGTTTTTATTCTGAGTAGTTCCTATTATGAAGGCGGGAGGTAGGCACTAGTTCCAGTGTGAAGTAAAAATTAGAAACCAATTCCAGCTGAGGATATTCCTATCTGGTGTTCATGGATCATGAACTGTCTTTTCTTGCTCTATAGGTTTCCTTGTCTTTGGAGTGCCCTGTAACTTTGTTTAGTATTCTTTAGCTGTGTGGAGGTTGTGGTGGTCCTGAGGTGGGGGGTAAGGAAATAGGAAGCATGGATCCTGTCAATTAACAGTTTCATGTTAGTGAACAAATATTCTGTGTGTGAGAATAATCTGAGACTGTCACTGTCTGATTTCCAAGGATACACAGCAGATCAAGAGTATATCTAATGACTGGTAATGGGAGCAAATAGAGAGGGAAGTGAGGACCAGTCCTGAAAGATGATTTACCCACAGTAAGAGCTGTAACTGCCTCAGTGTGTGTGTTGTCTACAGTAAGTGGAGGGTCTGAGTTTAAAGGGCTAGTAATGAAAAGGGCATCATGTTGCAAAATATGTATAAACCAAGGTTTTCAGTATTTGGGAAATGAGTTTTCTCTCTTGGGCTGTTTTAAAAGAACAATAATCTAGTTAAGTGCAAAATTATTCAATATAGTCATAAAAAGAATCTCTGAAAAAATTGTTGGTTGTACTCTGCAGTCTCTGAGATTTCAGTGAGGGAAACAGAGGATTTGAACATTTTCAGAGTTTAAAAACATCTTCTAAACATTTTCAGGGTTAAAAAATGAGCCTCAAGAGTCTGGGAAGGTGGCTTAGTGGTAGAGTGCTTGCCTTGCATGCATGAGGCCCAGGGTTTGATTCCTCAGCATCACATAAGCAAGAAAAAAAGTCGAAAGTGGTTCTGTGGCTCAAGTGATAGAGTGCTCACCTTGAACTAAAGAGCTCAGAGACAGTGCCTAGGTCCAGAGTCCAGGCCCCATGACTGACAAAAAAAAAAAAGAGCCTTAAGATAATGTGTTTATAGATGTGTTTTCTTAAGTTCCTATCTTAAGCTTCACAGAAATAAAGTCTTAAATAGGTGCTATATAATAGTAGTGGAGACAGTCTTTTTCTTTAAAAAACAATGTGTAATTTACTTAATGGGATGTTTTGAATAGGGCCATTTATACTTTCTTGAGAATTTTGCCCCATATGGAGGCATTTTCTTGCTTTTTTGTGTGTTCTTGGGAGCTCAGGTTCTTGGTCAGTTTCAGAAGGCAGCTAGCTGCCTCTCTCCCTGTGATTGGTAGAACTTTCTCACTTATCTCTTTCATTTGTTTCTTTGCTTTTCGATATCCTATGGATTTCTTTGTGTTATGACGTGTAACTTTTTCAAAAATCCTAATTATAAAATTGTGGCGATTATGGGTTTGAATTAGGTAGTTCATCATACTTTTTTAAATATATACCTGTGGTAATATGCTTGGTTTTTTTTTGTTTGTGTATTAAGGCTTTTCCCATATCAGTGTATAAAGTAACAGATTAATTGAGAAATTTAATACATGTTAATAGAAACTACCTGCTCTCTTTACTTTTGTGTATTTATGTGGAGGAAGATGATTGCTGGTTGTGTCATATATATATATATGTGTGTATATATATATAACCATTCAAATCAGTGTAACTTACAAAATGCAGAATGCATTTTTCCCATGTGAAATTCTGCCAGAATTCAGAGAACATGAGAACATCCTTTCTATGACAATGGATGAAGGCGTTAAAAAAACAGTGGTAGGAGACTCTAAGACACTCTAAATCTGATTGATTACTTAAACTCTTTTTTTTTAAAACAAGGAAATGTTAATTGGCCTCTTTTGATGGACTTGGATAACAATGGAAAAACAGCCAATACCCTTTTATTTCTACAAGCCTCCTGTCATGAATGGGGGGGCGGGAAGTGGGAGGGCAGGAATGGTAAGGGGAAACAAAGGAGAAGGCAGCATTTCTTGATAAGAAATGTACTCATTACCTTCCTCATGTAACTGCTCTGTATGGTATTTTCACAATAGAAAAACCTTACTAATAAAAAAATTCCTGCTTAAAGAAAAAATCCTTTTAAAGCACCCCTTGAATAATTAGATCTTTGAAATCTTGACTAACTCCTGATTCTTTTATGTAAAATGTCACATGAACACTCCATAATACAGTATGAGCTGAAACTGTAACAGTAATTAGGGAATTTGTCAGCTAGATCTAATCCAAAAATTACATGTTAGACCTTGTCCAAACTTCATTGAAACTAATTATCTAAAAAACCTTGTCCTAGCTCATTGTTCTGGCATTGCTAGTGCACTTCTCCTCCTAGACTGATACTTGAGAAATGAGCATTTCCCTACCAGGTTTGTGAGTATTTCCTCATACTTTTATATGCTCCTACATGGATACTACACTCATACTTTATCCTGTTATTTCATCTTAGGATTTAAGGAATTGTTTTATTGGCAAGGCAAGTATCTATTGTAAGGCTCACATGATAAATTTATTTCAGCTCATAGCTTACCTTGAACCAGAAGCTGTTGAACTTGATAATCTCTCTTGCACTTCCCTTATTTAAGGATATACTTCAGGAATGTGTAAGTTTGGAGGTAGTGAGTGAAACAGTTAGGGTGATTGTCAGGTTAACTAAGTCAACTGTACTCCTAACCCATTCTTGCTCTATACCATGCTTTCTGGCATGAAATTGACACAGACTTTCTTATGTATCCAGAGTTAAGTGTTCTCTAAGCATCCCTATCACCATATATATATATATATATATATATATATCCTATATTGATCTATTCTTTCATTCATTAATTCACTCAGCCAAGTACTTAGTAGAGTGTTACCATGAGTCAGCTAATGTTTACAGTATTTAGGACTAGAGTGGGCAGTAGTTTGTGCTTGGGCACACTGCAAAGTTTTTCTGCCACTTCTCCAAAGTCCATTATATCCTTTGAATTCATGGAATTATCTTGCCCATGTAATTGTAATCCCTCTGTACGGTATTTTCACACACACACACTAAAAAGCTAAAAAAAAAAAACAACAAAAAACCCACTTTGCTATGCTAGTAAGAGACATGCATTAGTTGGGGGCAGTGGGGATGTCTGGAGTTTATGGAATTGGTGGAATTTGGGGAAAGCTGAGCAGGTAGGTAGATCAGGGAAACAAGGAAGTGATTCCCATCCTGTTATCATTTTCAACACTTGAAAACACTTTGACAGTTTAAAGTTTCTAAATATGCTTAAAGTACTGTTTTAAACGATTGTATCCCTCACCTCTGCTCTCAAGCTGTCGCATTGATGATGTAGTTCATGGTTGACGATGACTCAGAATTGAGGCAGTGAGTGTTGGGGCTGAGATTCTCATCAAAATCACCGAATGATTAGTATAAAGCTTTGAGTCTTCATTCCAAACCCATTTTCAGTTTTCTTTTTTTTTTCTGCTGAAACTTACTTCCAATAGCATACTTGTTTTTCATAATCAGATAATGGATTAATACTAAAGATTTATAGAAGAATGTAGTAAGAAAATTGCTGAGCAGAAATTACATATATATGTATATATGTGCATGAACCTATTTATGTATAGTTGCAGTATGAAATGTGGTATTTTTGATACTTGTATCCATTATGAAATTATTAAATTAATCCAGTTAATATACCATTAGTTTTTCTGTTGTGAGAACATTTAAGGAAGATAATAAAAATATTTCAAAAAATACTCTCTGGGCAATTTTTAATTTTATAATTTATTACAGATAGTAATAATTACCATTATATAACACAAATCCCAAGAATTTGTTTATTCCAAATGAAATTTTGTTCCTTTTAACAGGCACATCATTTTCTTGGCAACTGCTAATATACTCTCACCTTTTATGTGTTGACTTTTTTTTTTTTTGGAAGATTTCATATGTAGGAGAATCATCACCATTTGTCTTTGTCTTTTTCTCTTGGTTTATTGCACTTAAGCTACTATCTTCCAGGTGTATCCATGTTGTCTCAAAGTATAGGATTTCTTTCTTTTTATTCACTTAATCATATTTCATTGTATTTGTATGTGTGTATTTATTTATTTTTCCATTCTTCTGTCAAATGATTCTTTTACTGATTCCATATCTTGTCTTCTGAGATTGATGTTACACTTAATATGAGAGTGCAGATATCTTTTCCATATCCTGATTTTATTCCTTAGATACATTATACAGAAACAAGATTGCAGGAGTATAAGGTAGTTTGTATGTTTCATATTTGAGGAACCTCCATATTATTTTCCATAAAAGCTTTAGGAATTCACTTTCCCACCAATAGTGTAGAAAGGTTATTGTTTTCTTCACATATATGTTGGCCAGTACTTGTTATCTGTCTCTTTTTCTCCTTTCATTTTCCTTGATTTCTCCCTCCTTCCACATACCCTTTCTTCCTTTTTTGAAGTACTAGAAATGGAGCCTAGGGCCTTGCCAATGCTAGACAAGTCCTAACTCTACTATGAAGTTACATTGCTCACCAGTTTTATCTTTTTGATAGTATCTGTTCTACTAGGTGTCATACTTCATTGTGGTTTTTCTCTGCATTCCTCTGATGGTTAGTGGTGTTGAGCATTTTTCATATACATATTGGCTAGTTGTATGTCTTCTTTTGAGAAATATTTATGTTGTTACTCATTTTTCTCTATTTTTTTGTTTGTATAGGGATTTGAACTCAAGGCCTCACCTTGCCTTTCTAGACAACTGTTCTACCACTTGCGTTACTTCAGCCTCTTCTGTTTTAGTTATTTCTCAGTGTCTCCTGTGATTTTTCCTCCCCTAGGACCACCTTGTACCACAATACCGCAGTTGAGAGGCCTCTCTTCTTTCTTCCCTTTCTCTTTCCCACTTACTTCTCCCTCCCTTCTTCCTTCCTCTCCGTCCTCTTTCCTCCCCTTCCTCTCTCCCTTTCACTCTCTCTTTCTTCTCCCTCTCTTCATTCTTTGTACTGGAGTTTGAATTTAAGACTGCTTGCCAGGCAAACATTCTACCACTTGAGCCACACCTTCAGCCATTTTTGTTTTAGTTGAGTTTTTGAAAAGGATCTTGCACTTTTGCCCAGCTGGCCTGGACAGCAGTCCTCCTATTTATATTTCTTGTATAAGTGGGAAGATAGGTACATTCTATAAGGCACAACTGTTCATTATCTGAGATAAATTCTTTCAAACATTTTGCCTAGACTGACTTCATCGAAAACCTCTGTATTTCTGCCCACTGAGTAACTAAGATGATGTGTGAACCTTGATGATCTTTTTAGTGTCTGCCTCTTGAGTATCTGAACTTACAGACGTGAGCTGCTGCACCTAGTTCTTTTTATTGTTTTTACTTTAATTAATTATTTAGTCATTCATGGGGCTTAAACTCAAGGCCTGGAGGCTGTTACTGAGATCTTTTACTCAAAGCTAGTGCTCTACTACTTTGAGTCCCCGGGTCACTTCCAGTCTTCTGGTGGTTATTTGGAGATAAGGGTCTCAAAGACTTTCCTGCCTGCGTTGGCTTTGAACCAGGATCATCAGTTCCTAGTCTCCTTAGTAGCTAGGATTACAGGAGGGAGCCACCAGCACCAGGCTCCCTACTTTTTAATTGGGTTATTTGTTTAATTGCTATTGAATTTTTTGAGGACTGGGTATATTAATCCATTACCGTATATTTAGCTTGCAAGTATTTCCTCTCAACCATAACCTGTTGATTATTTGACTGTGTAGAACTTATTAGTGTGCTATAATCCCATTTATCTAATTTTAAAATACATTGCTGCCTGAAGGTCATACTGAAAAAACAAAACTTTGCCAAAATAACTTTAAGCAGGTTTTTTCTCTGTATCTACTTCTAGTTGTTTAATAGCTTCAGGTTTTTATTTAAACCTTCACAATTTTGACTTGAGTTTTGTGTGTGATAAAATAAGTATCTAATTTTATTCTTTTGACAGTCCTATAATGTCAACTTTGAAAATATTGCATGAGGACATTTCTGTAGGGCTAGTACTAAAATGATTTGACTATATATATTTTGTTTAACTTATATATTTTATGTTTACTGTGAAAATGTGAGAATACTGAAAAATATAAAGTAGAAAATAATTCCATTTTAATATCCTCAAGTCACAGTCATTGACTAGTTGATTGATTAATTTTGTGTGTGTGTGATAATATATATCTTCCTTAATCTTCTTTCCCCTTTTCTTTCTTTTTATTTTTTGTTTCCTCCCTTTCTCCTTTCTTCACCATTTTATCTCTTAGATTCAATATAAATTTTCTACTCCTGAGTCTAATTTTTTCCATTGTTCTATCTTTACTATCTTATATTTTACATTGTCCTAATGTTGGATGGTAATGTTTTTACGTATTTTTAAGTTTTTCAAAAATATTTTCAGCTTAATTGTAAAAGGCATCACAAAGTAGTTTCTATTATTGTTCAGTCTAGTGATAAGTCCGTGAATTATTTATGGCAGTAAGTTTTATATACAGCTCTGATCAATTCTTTTTTTTTGGGGGGGGTCCAATCGTGGGGCCTGAACCCTGGGCCTGGGTGCTGTCCCTCAGCTCTTCAGCTCAAGGCTAGCGCTCTTCCACTTGAGCTACAGCACCCCTTCTGGCTTTTCTTTCTTTTTGCTTATGTGGTGCTGAGGAATCGAACCCAAGGCCTAAGGCATGCAAGGCAAGCGCTCTACCACCGAGCCACCTCCCCAGCCCCAAATGGTATTAATTTCTATTTTTTTTTCTTTTTTTTTGGCGGGGGGTCCGGTCGTGGGGCCTGAACTCTGGGCCTGGGCACTGTCCCTCAGCTCTTCAGTTCAAGGCTAGTGCTCTACCACTTGAGCCACAGCGCCACTTACGGCTTTTTTCTTATGTGGTACTGAGGAATCGAACCCAGGGCCTCGAGCATGCAAGGCAAGTGCTCTACCACTGAGCCACCTTCCCAGCCCCATCAATTCTTTAAGATAACATCTTAAAATTAAATTACTGGGACAAGGAAAACAAACACCTTGAAAATGTTTGGGACATTTTAGGAGAATATTCTCCTGAATGTTTATCTACTTTAAACTCTCACCAGTGTTTTAAGAAGTATCTGTGGATCTTTTTATCATAGAATTTTCATCAGTGTTCTTGCTGAGGAAGTAAGTTTAGATTCTGGGGCTATAATTTCCAACAATTTTGAGTGTTCAAAGAATTGAATAGTTGATCTCAAATTAAAGTTCAGATGGGCACAGTACAATTCGGGCAGGCAAAAAAATAAAAAAAAGTAATGTTGCCAGAGTAGCATTCATTGTCTGATGAAAATCCAAGGATCATGCAGAATTTAATTCGATTTTTTTCCCAAAGCCCTGTGATGGCTTTGCTATGGTAAGGAACTGCTCCCAAGTGAAAAGGTAGAGCAATTCCATTTAAACTAATGCTCTGTTTTTAAAAGATGGTGAAAATTTTGCCTTTTAAACTACTAAGAATTCCAAAGCTAAATACCTTCTTGGGAAACATTATATGCTCATTTAAATTATCATAATTATTTGAGTATAAATTCAATTTAAAAAGACTTTCTGAAAGTTGCTACTGATATTTCCTCAGTTTAACAGAGCATATGTTTAGGAACTGATGCTTTCCAATAGGAAATAACCCTCCCATTCTTCAAACACCAACTGAGCGTCCATTCATTCAATTCAGACCCAAACTACCTGGAGTCAGCATGAGATTCCTCAGGTTTAGGGGCTCAGTTCTGCAACACTGTCCCCAGGTTGGATGCCTGTTGCATGTCACGGGGCCTCCAGTATAAAGCCTGAAATTCAGCATCCTATTAGTCAGGTTTGACAGTTTGCTAGGAAAAATGATACAACCAAGGAAAGAAATGGCCAGATGAAATAAGTGCCTAGGTCTATCTATGGGATGGAGTATACAAATTCCCCACTCCCTCTCAGGGTATACCACTCTTAGCATCTTGGTATCTACCATGCCAAAAACTTTGAACTCTATCATTAAAAGTATTTTAGCTTTGTTTATTTTTATTTTATTCGATATCTATTTACTTACTTTTATTATGCTTAAGTAGTTGTACAAAGGGGTTTCAATTCAACTTGTCAGTTTGTGAGTACAGTGCATCTTGATCAGTGTCACCCCTTGTATCATTCTCCCTTCATCCCTGCAACCCCACCCCTCCCCTCAATTTACCTATTTAATTTAAATTTATAATTTCACCAGGTAGGCACGATCCCTCTTTTCTCTCCAGAGCTGAGGGGGCAAATTGGTGAGGATGAAAATTCAAGCTTCTAATTATAGTTTGGCCTACTCTCCATTCTGAAACTCTGTCAAGAGTTGTCAGTTGAATCTACTATGATTAAGGAAATTTAGAATCTTTGAGTTAGAAACCAGAAAAAAAGTCAAATACCTATTTATTCTTATACAACAGAAGCTCGTATAGTTTATTCCATGAAATTTTAGGGGAAATAGAATTCTTCATCTAGCAGACGGCAGTTTGAGAATAGGTGTGCTGTCTAAAACTTAAAAGGTAAACATGGCTAAATATATGCATTCTCTCTCTCTCTTTCTCTCTCTCTCTCTCGCACATATGCACAAACACACTCACACACACACACACTCACAGACACAGAAAACAGATATATAATAGAAAATTGCCTAAAAACCCCGTTCTGTTGTTTGTGCATTGTAGCTCCATGTGTGTTATCAGTGTGATTTATACCTTATAAGCCTGTGTGACACATCTCTATTAGCAATCATTTCAGCTCATTTGTGATAAATTCTAATTAATGTTCAGACGAGGGACCCTGAGATTGTTACAATCCAGAAGGCCTTTTTAATTTGATCTTTCTTTCTGATAAGTGATATTCAGCATGGTTGACTTCGAACAAATCTCATACAGTGTCTTAAAAATCAAGACATTTAATCATTTAATTAAATCATTTAATTAAAACATCTCTGCAAGATGACAGAGATAGCTGTGTTTTATAAAACAGTGAGCTTTTACCTCTTATGCAAAAAACCCTGGTGCTTCTGGGTTGTGTTTTTAGCCTGAATTTCCACCATTCATAATTGAATGGGAAATTCTTCTCTCACAGAAGCCCTTGCCAGTAGACATAAGTGGTGAGAGGGAGTCAGTAATCTTACAAGTGCTTGCAGGCTCATTTCTGCAGAGAGGGTCGTCTATGTGCCTGTCCTCTGCACTAAGGAGGCTTTTCTGAGATGAGTGAGTGTCAGAGTCCACTGCTCCCTTCCCTGACCTGACAGATGGAGGATGAACCAGTCAGTAGAATGGATGCTTCAAAAGCTAAAATAAGTGGAGCTATTATAATTCTAATTAGCAGGTCCATCTTAATAGTTTGTAGTCGTTGGTGTATTTACCAGCTGGGAAAGGCTAAAAAAATGACACTCTATTTTGATTTTGGAAATCAAATTGCTTTATGATATTTTTCATTAGAACACCATATGTGATCAATGCAGAAAATTAAACTAAGAAAATAGATGAAAATATTCATTTATCTTTTGGAGGCAAAGGGAGACACAGAAATGGTGGGTCAAAAGATGAACAAATGCAGCAGTGGTATTCACTATGTTGAAATAAACTACACAACTTGTGGCTAGGGACAGGAGGGAAAAATTGGGAGCGAGGGAAAGTGTGACTGTCCAAAAAAGAAATGTGCTCATTACCTGATTTATATAGCTTAATCCATCTGTACATCACCTTTATAATAACAATAAAATGCATAAAGATTAAATATATTTGTTTAAAAAAAGAAAATAAGAAGCTCAAAATCCCCAATAATTCTTTTTTTTCTGTTTTAAATATCAGTAGTTTATTTAACTGACTGTATTTTCAGTCAGTTTCTGAAGTAACCATGTAATTTTGGACTCACCAGCACATTGTGCTTAGGTTCTACTTCTCCTGCACCTTTATATGAATTTTGTTTTATCATGTACATATATTTAATTTTTCTCATCAATGTGCTGGGGTAATTCTTTGGAAAAATCCCCAATAATTCTATAGTTAGAGGTAATTTCTGTTCTTTATGATAATGTTGGGGTTTGAATGAATGGCCTTTTGCATGCCAGACTGGTGTTCTACCACTGAGTTATGCCTCCAGTCCTGTTTTACTTGGATTATTCTTAGGATAGTTTTGTTTGTTTGTTTTTTCTGGTCACGGGGCCTGAACTCTGGGCCTGGGCGCTGTCCCTTAGCTCTTCAGCTCAAGGATAGCGCTCTACCACTTGAGCCCCAGAGCCATTTCCATGTTTTTCTGCTTTTGTGGTGCTGAGGAATTGAACCCAGGGCCTTATGCATGCAAGGCAAGTACTTTACCACTCAGCCACCTTCTCAGCCCTAGGATAGGTTTGTACTTCCCACCCAAGAGCATACCTGGGATCACAGACTCAGCTTCTCTTTCTGGAGATGGATTCTTGCAGACTTTTCTATTTTTCCCTGGCTGGCCTAGACCTAATATTCTCCCAATCCCAGCCTCCCACTTAGCTTGAATAATAAATGTCACCTCTGTGCCCATCTATAGGTTGAAAAGGGAGTGTGCAAATTCCTTGCCTCAGCTAGCTTCCGACCATGAGCCTTCCTTCTTCATCATCCCAAGTTGGTAGGATTATAGATATGAATCACCAGAGCCTGACCCTATTTGCTTTTTAAAAACTTTTCTATTCTGTGTCTAATTGGTCTCATATTATACATATACATTCATGTTTCATTTGTTTCTCACAGCATAGTTAGGGTGATTGCACCCTAGGCAAAATAGGTCATTGAATATATCTAATAGCCTGTCATCCTAGCAACACTGGACGTTGAAAGCAGCAGAATCACTGTTCTAGGCTACCATGGGCAAAAAATGATTCACAAGACGCAAAATTAACAGAAAATGCTAGGTGTTGTGATGTATACCTGTTATTCCAGCTATGACAAATAGGAGGATCAAGATTCAGGATGGCTCGGGAAAAATCAAAACCCTATCTCAAAAGTCACCAGACCATTAAAGCTTAAAGTCATGGCTCAAGCAGTAGTATACTTGCCTAGCAAACTTGTAGCCCCAAGTTCAAACCCCAGTACTACTAAAACCAATGACTAGGTATGGTTATTTTTATAATGATCCTGTTATTCATTTACCTCTTTTTCAGTGCTAGTTTTCAGTATCATAAAACTATAGCTGTGATGGACATATGAAGACTTTAGTATCACAATTATAGCATTAGGCTACCTGTTCTACTGTACATTTTTATTGATAAGAGGGTATCAAATAGGCCCACATGGCTGTGAGTGAGAATCAATTTGGGAAGGTTTTAAATGATGGTATTTGAGTTGTTCTTTGATAGATGCACAGACAAAGCTTTAGTAGTTATAAAAGTCAGGACATTATAACTTGGAGAAATTCATGAACAAAGATGTAAATACGGGGGCTGGGAAAGTGGCTCAGTGGTAGAGTGCTTGCCTTGCATGCATGAGGCCCTGGGTTTGATTCTCAGCACCACATAAGCAGAACAAGCCAGAAGTGGTGCTGTGGCTCAAGTGGTAGAGTGCTAGCCTTGAGCTGAAGAGCTGAGGGACAGCGCCCAGGCCCAGAGTTCAGGCCAAACGACTGACCAAAAAAAAAAAAAAAAGATAGATGTACATGGAGTGAGCATGGGCACTCTGCTTGTGATATAATCATAATGGAAGGATAGGCTTGAGAAATTGCAGGAAATAAAGTGAAATATGGGGTATAATGTTTTAATTGCTAGTAGGTTAAGTGAGGCAATCAAAGACATGAATTTTTTTTAGAATGTTGCATAGTCACTGATGTGTGTTGGGAGAATTTAGATCCCCCCCAAAATAAAAAATATATTCCTCAACTATATTTCCTCAAACATAAAAATGTATGAGTGTTCAAATTCTTTGTTTTTTTTAGTTTTATTGTCAAGGTGATGTACAGAGGAGTTACAGTTACATATGTAAGGTAGTGAGTATATTTCTTGTCAAACTTGTTACTCCCTCCTTTGATTTTCCTCCCTCTTTTCTTCTCCCCTAACCCCCTCCAAGTTGTAAAGTTCATTTCCAGCATATTTCTTGTGACTATCGCTGTTGCATTGGTTTTCACTTGTCCTTTGTCTCACCATTTTGTTCTTACCCTTCCCTTCCCTAATTCAGATAAATATATACAATACACAGGGTACCAAAATCATACTCAGTGACAGCATGGGATAAACCATAGGGGAGAAAAAGAAAAAAATGAAAGAAAGAAGAAATAACTTCACATAGTTCATTAACAACAACAACAACAACAACATCAAATGTAAAAATGTGTTCAAATTGTTTGTATAAAAGTAGTATTTTTGTATATGATCTATGGAAATCCTCTCATATGCTTTACATCTTCTCTAAATCAGCTAGAATAACCAATAAAATGTAAAGCTATGCAAATGACTGTTGTATTATTCAGGAAATGGAGACAAGAAAATTGTACGTGTTCAGTACAAATAAAATGTTTAATTTTCATGGTTTTTGTCTGGGGTTGGGTGACTTACAGGCACAGGAATATAGGAGCTGAAGATATGAAGAGTCTACTGTGCATTTAATTATTCATTAAAAATTTATTTTACATTTTATGGGCAAGGCCTCCATCAGAATCCAATAACATGCAGTGGAGGCCAGAAATGGCTTATACTTCAGATGAGATGATGTCATTAGACCAGCGTGATCTTTCATTTTGCTCCCTAAAGAGTGTGAAATACCATTGGTTGGAAAAGTGCATTCATGGTAGCAGTGGGGATATTTGTCCAAAACTGGAGTATAAGCACAACTTAAAAGTATTTAAAAGGTTGTTTCTATTTAGATTGGAGGATGGAGGCTGGCTAAATTGAAGAATAGCAGGTATAGATCCACTAGAAAATGAAGAGTTGGGAGGAAGGGACTATGTCCCAAAACTTAGGAGAATGGATTTGAGAGAGGAAGGTTTAGAATATGAGTCAATCATTTAGTGGGTCTTATTATTTGGTAGACTTTTTTCATAGTGTCCAACCTTTGTGCTACCCCATATTTGCTGGATTGGAATTGTGGATGAATGAGATCAAGTCCCTACATACTGAGGGTTTCTCAGTGATTCTGATACATGTGTCTGGTTCAAAACCACTAAATGAAGTGATATATTTTCCATCCAAGAAGTTATCTAAATCTACCCTTTAGAATATTAATATACTCACAATGCTTTTGTGTTTATTTTTCTTCTGCATACTTTTCTCATGCTAACTTTAATGAGAATTTTTTTCTGTTACTTGGTACAAAAATCATAGAATTACTAATTAGTGTTACTCTGCATAATATATTTTGTTCAAATAAAATATACTGGAAAAGTTTAAAGGAATTTCTGTACTTTTTTTTTCTTAATTAAATGATAGGGGCAAAAACCAGAATGGATGTTCAAACATGGTATTTGAGAACTTCAAAAGTGGCTCTGGCCTTGGCAATTATCCGCTCAAAACCAGCAGACAAAACCAGCAAAGAATATACAGAGCACCTGGCCACGCTGGTGTCTGAGCGGGAGTCCAAATGGAGATCAAAAGTGGAAGCTTTGGAAACAGAAGTTCTGCAATTACGTCAAAAACTTCTTCTGAGTACGATTTGTTCAGGATTGTTTAAGGATGGTAAGTGATGAAATAACTTTTTAGTATTGTACAGTTGTAACTATAGATAAGACTAACAGAAAGAACTGCTGTGTAGGTAGAAGTGGGAGGTTTGCAAATTGAAACATTTCAAGGGCGAGCCAAGGAAGAGAAAGCGTAGTCCTCTTAAAAGTACAGGTGCAGGTATAGTATACATGTGTATGAGAGGGTAAGTGGAGACACACTTCCTTTTTGTTTGGGCAATTATCAGGAAAATCTGGTGACTTAATATGTAGATATTACTGAAATTTCATTGTTGCATAAGAAAAATAGTGATTCATTATTTGTAGCCATATTTTGTCTCTGTAGAGTCTTTCTTAGTGATGGGCTATTTGGATATGCCTGGGAAAAAATAACACATGTAATCATTTTTTCTTACTTTCCATGCAATTGTAGATGGCACAAAGTTAAAATTTCTAGTGACCCTAAACTATGATGTTCATAAATGTCATGTTAAAAATACATGTTACCAGCCAGGTACCAGTGACTCACACTTGTAATCCTAGCTACTCAGGAGGCTGAGATCTGAGGATCATGATTGAAAGACAGCCAGGGCAGGAAAGTCCATGAGACTATTTCCAATTAACCACCAGAAAACCAGAAGTGGCACTGTGGCTCAGGTGGTAGAGCACTAGCCTTGAGATGAAGAGCTCAACGACAGATCTCAGGCCCAGAGTTCAAGCCCCACAACCAATACATACAAATATACATATACATACACATACACACTATACACACATATACATATATTTTACAATACGGGGCTATTTGTAAAGTGAAGTGGTGTATATTGCTTGTTTGTAAAATGAGTGTGTCTACCAAACAGTAAGACCCAGGGTGATTACTTGTTTCTGAACTGGACAGTTTCACTTACAGTACCTGTGAGAGAAATTTTCACAAATCTTATAATTAAAATCAATTTTACTCGCAGCAGGAGTTACAGGTAAAATGTGTTAGCACAGTTGTTAGTTAATAATCTGTTATTCCATCTGTTAAGTTCAACTTCAAAACTGAGGAATAAGTGGATAGATTCAGATAAATGAGGTACTGTTAAAAAAGGAGACAAAATGAAAGAAAACAAGTAATTAGATTTATGAGACTATAAAGGAAAAACATAGAGGGTATTTGAAAGACTGACATTCCTTGCATTAAGGAAATTCTATTCCTAAAAAAATCATAGCTAGACTGTAGCTGTATTTGTATGATTCAATGTTTCTTTCTGGAATTTTTAGCTTACTTTCTATGTTCACCTTTTTCTGCTGTGAGACAACAAACTCTCAGTAAATGTTGAATTGAATGCTTGACAGATTGAGTGGCTAGAGAACTTAATTTGCAGTATCAATTGTCTGTTGTAGCAACTAAACAATTCAAAACTAAATAAAGTAGAGCTGAAATGGCAAAATTAACCACTAAGAAAATACAATATGGTTTATTCAATATTTTAAGGATTCAGCTATTTCTTTATTCTGATTTTTTGGTAACTTCTTAACAAGGAGTATGCTTCTTTATTATATTTGTTAAGGGACTATACTGTGTAGAAAATGGGGAAATAGAATTTGATTTTAGAATTGTGTATCATTTTTATTTTGCCTAAAGCTCACTAGTAGTCTCAAGAAAGAAGGTAGGGAAAAGAAATTGGAAAGGATAGAAGGGAGAGGAGGAAGGATAAAAGCCTGCGTCATATTATTCTGCGTCATATCCATCAGACTTTTTTGGTTATGAGAAAGACACAAGTGTTTACTCAACAGGCCATTCCCTTTTTTGTTCTAATGTCCTCCAGTTTTATCTGGTGTAGGTGTGCTCATGGTAATGGGCTATTATTGATCAAAGTTAGGGCAGCAGTCTTAATTCTGGCCATGGAAAGGAAAAAAAATACTTCTTCTGAGCTTTTGACTAAAATTTAACTATTTGGACAAAAGGAGGTCCATGAAAGTGAGCGTATGTATGTATGTATGTATGTATGTATGTATGTGTGTGTGTGTGTGATATATGTATTTATTTATGTCAGTATTAGGGTTGAAAACAGTTGCTTAGCTTTTTCACTCTACCACTTGAGCCATACCCTGTTCTGAAAGTGAGTACATTTAAACAAAAAACAAAAACATTGATCTTTGTTTCCTATTTTGGGCATTGACATGACAACATGATGCTTGGTAGCCATTTTCCAGCTGTGGGGCCATATTGAAAAATCCTTGTGAATATGTTAAGGATAGTGAACTAAGATGAGAAAAGCCTTAATACTTGTTGACATTATTGAGTAGTCAAAACAAATCTAGGTATTTTGTTAGGAATTTTTTAATGCAGACAATGGTGTAACTCTTTATTAGGCATTTTGTTACTTGTGTCTAGTATAGCCTAACTTCTCCAATGAGGATAGGATAGAGGCCATTAATGAATAAGAGTGATTTCTTTCCCTTCAACCTTCCTGATTTATATGGAAGAAAATGAGGGAGAAGAACCATGTTCTTTCATCTCGAAGAACATTCTAATCAAAGATAGCTTCATGTGTTGGTAAGGATGGGTAAGTGAGATTCAGTAGAGATTTGCCAAGGTGTTGGGGTCTTTACCATACTTTTTGATAGGTTATTGCAAAGGATGGGTTGACAGGAGCAGGGCTTTGTTAGTGGAAAATATTACTAGAATTTCATTGAGCAGGAGGATTCAAATATAAATGTCTGTTGTGTGAGAAAAGAAGTAAATCTTAACAGTTGCTATTGTACTTACATAGTAATTTGGCATTCACAGGAGGGAAGTGGATAAATGGGGTGTTGGGGTGTTGTTTTCCCCCTACAGTTTTAAGTACTTAATGTCTTCATAAATGATAGATAAGCTACTAGATGAGCAAGCAGTTGCCTAAAAGGTAAGTGAAAACCAACCAAATTAGTTTAGTGATTTGCATGCTTAGTGTACATTCACTGAACAACAGGCACTCACACAGAAGGCTTGATTGGTAACAGGCTGTATTATGCAAAGTACCACAGTTAGCTATGGTTGAGCTAGTTCTTCTAAGACCTTTGCTGAGATCTTGTCAATGTTTTGTGTCCTGGGAAACAACTAAACCACTTTGGGAGCATCTCAACCCTTATGGCAGACAGTTTTTGAATTTTTCTCTCCCAGCCCCCATTAAAAAAATGATTTCAAGTGCTCTGTTACCTCCCTGGTTCATGCTTCTTATCTTGTGTAAGTATAGATGCAGGAAAATCTTTTCCACTATCTGTTGTCAATATAGGGACAATAGAACCCAAACTATGTAATGGTCTCATGTGCTGTGCTTCTACAATGATGCTTGTTGTAGCCACCCAGCTGCCATTTTCCTAGCTGCTGCCACTGAGCCTTGGTCCCTCCTTTGTTCTTTGTTCTCTTGATTCTCCTCCTCCTTTGCCAGATGGACAAGGTACCAAGGAAGAAGTATTGCAAACAACTGCCTTATCAACACAACTGTGGAGCTTAGCATTTATTAATTGGGGTATTCACTGTTTGATAGATGCTAAAAGAGCATGAAGAATGAAAGTATAGACATTTCATTCTCAGTTTTCATTCCAGCTCTTATAATATATAATATACTTAAATGTAATAATGATGGAAATTTGCCTGAAATTATGGTTAAAGTATATATGGATAATATACATAAATATCAGCAAATTTGTCTTTAATGAGATTGTAATTAAAAGCTATAATTAAAAGTAAATTTATAGCTATACATTAGACATGTTTTATTCATTAAACAAAATTGAATTAATATTCTGGTAGTAGAAACCCTCTGCTTACATTAAAATAAAGTTAAGTTTAAAAGAGCTTAGAATATCAAATGCTTTTAATAGAGATAGGGCAAGAATTTAGATTGATTATTATAACTAGATCTGTCCCTGTAGAAATTATGACGGAGACAATGCCTTATAATGACAAAAACAGTAAAGGTAGAGATTAGATCTGAAAGAAGGTACAGAGCTTGAGAGGTTGGAATTAGTACAAGAATTCCACAGCATTAGGTATTCCCAAAGAAACCTTTATTCATCCTGTTCTCCTGGTACAGGGCTCTGAGTTTGATTATTGAATGCAACCATATTTTTACTGGTATATATTAAATTTTACATAGTAAGGGGCTTCATCATGATATATCAATGTATGTAGAATATGCTTAGAACATAACCACCCATATTATTACTCTTTATTATGCTCTTTGCTCACTCCCTTTTCCCTTCTCTTGCTACCTCCCTTACCTTTCACTTCTTTTTAAAAAAATTTTATTTATTTATTTTATTGTGAAAATACTGTACAGAGGGGTTACAATTACATGGGCAAGGTAATGAGTACATTTCTTTTTTGGGGGGGAGTCCGGTCGTGGGGCCTGAACTCTGGGCCTGGGCGCTGTCCCTCAGCTCTTCAGCTCAAGGCTAGCGCTCTACCACTTGAGCCACCACGCCACTTCCAGCTTTTTTCTTTTTGCTTACGTGGTGCTGGGGAATCGAACCCAGGGCCTTATGCATGCAAGGCAAGCGCTCTACCACTGAGCCACCTTCCCAGCCCCATGAGTATATTTCTTATCAAGCATTGTTGCCTCCTCCTTTGTTTCCCCTTCACCTTGTTTTATTTTGTTTCCCTCTAACTTCTACAAATGAAAGAAAAAATTAGGTATGTTACCTTTTATTGTGGGACTAGTTTAGTTTAATTAATGTAATAGTCTACAGTTCCACATATTTTTCAGAAAACAGTCTAATTTCTTCTTTAATGATTGAATAAAACTACCGAGAATTTACACCATATTTTGTTTATACATTCATCTATACAATCTCCACATGCAATCTCCACATTGGGTGTATTTACTTTCTATGTGACTGTAATATTTTCTTTTCTTTTCATTCTTGGTTGGAAAGGTTTTTCTAACTAGTTAGTCTGCATGTTTATTTTGGTCTTGCTTAATTAATCCTACTTAAAATGTGTGTGTTTACTTGTAAATGTGGCACTTTCTACTCTAGAATGTATCTCATCTCTAGTCTTCTTTAGGATGAAGTCTAAAAGCCTTAAGCTGAACTAACAAACTGATTCAAAATTTGGTGCTTACTTCTCTGTCCCAATTTCTTTTCACTGTGTGTACCTTAACATTCTGCACTGTGACACTAAATTTCTTGTACCTATTTGACTTTATTTTATTCTTGCATAGCTTCAGGCTTTAACATATAATTGTTTCCGTAGGACATGTTCTCTAGCTGCATACTGTTCTTTTTCCTGATGTAGTTTTAATAACCTTTCTACCTTCCCTCACACCTACATAGACATGATTTCATTTTGCTGCAATGAGTCCTCAAAATATTCTATACTTTGCACAGCATATGTGAGCTAAATTACAATCGTTAAAACAGTCCATTATCCTTACTGGACCTAACCTCCATAGCAGAATATTTGTAGGAATTGTCATCACCACTGTGTTCTTACAGTTAGTACAGTTAGTTATGGAAGATGTAGATGGTGAATATTGGTTGAATAAATAAATTTAGACATGCAAAATATAATTTTCCACATAATAATACCTGGAACAAAACATCCTTGCTAATTTGTCCTTTCTAGTGCTCTGTGTGTGTCAATGGAAATATGATACAGAGAGGAATAGCCAGCATCCCAAAGAAGGAGATATATTAATGCAGGTTGAGTGTCAGATCTTGGGCCTTTAAGAGAGGTATGTCATCCCCAAAAATCTAATAAGAGCAGAATACATAATGTATGATAGTGTTATCTTCTGTGTTTGGGATAAAAGCTAAACCTAATAATACTTTTGGATTCTTAGGTCTTTTGCTCAAATATCTTAGTTATTTTTCTTATTTCAATCATGCTACCTGTAGCAATTTTATTTACTTTCTATTGTTTTGGGAGGCTGGGAATTGCTTCCAACTCCCTTTATATGCTAAGCACATGGTTCAGCTGTACCCTTATGCTTGTACAAATTCTAATATTCTCAAATTTAGGAATATTTTAATTTTGGTAGGCTTAATATCTCTCTGTTTCTGTCTCTGTCTCTGTCTCTTTCTGTCTCTCTCTGTCTCTGTCTCTCTCTCTCTCTCTTTAGCCAGTACTGGGGTTTGAACTTAGAGCCTTTAACTTACTTGGCTTCCTTGCTCACCTGGGCTCTACCACACGAACCAGGCCTTGTTGCTGTTTATTTTAGAGATGATGTCTCTCAGACTTTTCTCCCCAGTCTGGTGCCTTAAGATCCACTAGATCTTAATCTCCTAAGTAGCTAGGATTACAGTCATGTGCCACCAGCCTGCCTCTGTTTTTAAAGTGCCTGTGTGCTTACATGTTTTTGAAGTTTAAGATTATATTAGATAGAAGCATACAATTCCATTGTGTATATAAAACAAATTTTCTTGATTCATTCATCTATTAAGGGGCATCTCAATTTAAAAGGGCTTAGAATATCAATGCTTTTAATGGAGATAGGACAAGAATATTCCTCAATATAATAGAAGTTGTATCTGACAAATCTACAGCTAGCATTACATTTTATAGTGAAAAGTTAAAAGCCATTTCCTCTAAAATCAGCATGAGACAAGGATATCGACTCTCTCTACTCCTTTTCAATATAGTATTAGAATTTATGGCCACAACAATGAGGTAAGAGACAAACATAAAGAGGACCCAAATAGAGAAAGAAGAAAAATGCTCCCTCTTTAAAGATGACATGATCCTATATTTAAAGAACCCATAGACTCCACAAGTTATTCAAGCTGATTCAAATCTTTGCAAAGTAGCAGGGTATAAAATTAACCTACAAAAATCAATGGCTTGGGGCTGGGAAGGTGGCTCAGTGGTAGAGCCCTTGCCTTGCACGCATGAGGCCCTGGGTTCAATTCCTCAGCACCACATAAGCAAAAAGAAAAAAGCCAGAAGTGGCAGTGTGGCTCAAGTGGTAGAATGCTAGCCTTGAGCTGAAGAGCTGAGGGACAGCACCCAGGTCCAGAGTTCAGGCCCCACGACCGGACACACACACACACACACACACACAAAATCAATGGCTTTTTGTATGCTAACAATGAGAAGAACAAAGCTGAACTCAGGAAAGTAACTCCTTTTGTAATAGCCTCAAAAAAGAAAAAAAAACTCCATGAATTAACCAAAGAGGTGAAGGACCTCTATGATGGAAACTTTAAAAACCTAAAAAAAGAAAGTAAAGCAGATCTAAGGAAGTGGAAAAAAAAAACTCCCATGTTCCTGGATTAGGTTTAACATCATGAAAATGGCACTATTGCCCAAAGCTATCTACAAGTTCAATGCAATACCTATCAATATCCCAGCATCATTCTTTAATGAACTAGAAGCATCAATCCAAAAATTCATATGGAATAATAGAAGACCCCAAATAGCAAAGTCTGTGCTGGAGGAATATCAATACTAAACTTCAAACGAAGTTATTTTCTTTTTTTAGCAGAAGTTCAATGTGATGTAAGCAAAATTTAAGTAGATAACTCTAAAATTTACTTTCAAGCTGGAAAAATGTGTAACATCCTATAATCAAAGTAAAATGGAAATCAGATAAGCTGGATGAATGGAATAGGGCTAAGCTTCCAGGGAATGTTGCTACTGTTGGCTGGTATGAAGGCTACACTTTGAAGGCAAGGACTGTGGGCTTGAAAAGGAAACAAAAAGCTCAAAACAAGAAAGGCAGATTTTGTAGGGAATACCTGATAAAGGGCATGGTATATACAAAACGGGAAAAAGGTATATGTTCATAAATATGATAGAGATAGGGCTCTCTAAGAGTGGGAAGGAAGCCCCATAACAGGGAGCTGCCCTGGGCTGTATTCTCCAGGCTCCTCCCCCTGCAGCTGCCAGGGTGAAGGACAGTGGCCTGGAACTGTCACAGGTCTTTCGGGGGGCGGGGTTTTCTGTTCTGAATTCTTCCTGCAAATTCCGTACTTCCGTTCATGCATTTGTATACACATGTATAGAACATCTGTATGTTTACTTCTACATTTATCAATTAGCTCCAGCTTCCAGCTCATATTTGAGAAAACAAGAATCTTGTCTCACTGGGCCTGATTTGTTTTGCTTAACATACTTTTTCCTAGGTCCATCCATTTCTTTGCAAATGATATAATACCATTCTTCCTAATTGATGAGTAAAATTCCATTGCACATTGACATATATATGTATGTATGTATGCTATACACACACACACTCGTGTATGTGTGTGTGTGTGTGTGTGTGTGAGTGAGTGTAACTCACAAAACAACAAAGGCTAGTAGTTGGGAGGGATACTACACTTGCTTCGGAGGGAATTACCAGAGAGAGAAAGGTGGAAGACACAGAAGGAAGGGGAAAGCAAAGGCCCAAGGCCTTCATTCTAGAAGAAATCAGAGCACAGGAGGAAAGGCTTGTCCCATACCACTGGAAGGGGCTTGAGTTTCTTCCTATGACTCTTGAAGGCAGGGATAGGTGTCTTTTTATATTTTTGGTGAGTTCATTTCTGACACCTCTCCAATGAGTTATCCTTTAAAGTTATCCTTTCCTTTCCTGTTCCCCTCTCAGTAGTCCTTCTAAATCACTCTCCTCTATCTATTACTCCTTTAATAAAAACTGTCTTTGGGGTTTTGTTTTGCATTCCTACGTCAATTCTCATATGAGAAATCACTCCTACCTCTTGCCTTTAAAATCATCATTAAATTGCAAAATAATAGCAAATAGATTTGAATTCCTGGGGGTGGGGGAGTGTAGTTGCAGAGATGGGAGGGAAGGGATGGTAGAGGAAAGTCAAAGGAGGAGGCAACAATGCTTGATAAGAAATGTACTCATTACCTTGCTCATGTAACTGTAACCCCTCTGTACATTATTTTCACAATAAAAAACTTACTTAAAGAGAAAGAAAATGCCTTGATTTAAGGTATTTGCTTAGATCTGTTTTCTTAATTAAGTAGTTATCAAACTGTGGTCATTACCATCAGTATTGGTACTAGCAGACACTTGTTAGAAAAGAAAATTCTCAAAAGAAGCACTTGGAAACAAGGGAGGGTTCATAGCTAAGCAAGTCATCATCTTCATGCACCCACCTCACCACAGATAGGTTACAAGGTTTACTGGAAAGCCAGTGGCTTAAGAAGTGAGCGTTAAGAGTGATGTAGTGCTCTTTGACCTAATAAGCTGTGCTCCAAGTCCCTGTCACCCACCCCTAACTTTCACTTCCCATGCCTGGAAATGAACTACCTCTATCAGAACCTAGACTGTGCAGCTATTTCTAGGACCTGCCTCACCTCCCTCCAGCAGCTGATCTAGAGCTTAACTGATCATGGACACTGCACCTGGGCTTTACCTAGACAGCCCAGAACCTAGACAATTTATAGAAAACTGTGGTTCCAGAACCTATGCTTGAAGAGATCTCCCAGTCAGAGAAACTTGAGGCAATGGCAAACAGAGTTCTCTGTGCTAAAGATCAGAAGAGTATGCCAGGCAGTCGGGTGGGGCCCAGCCTGCCTGCCCACACCTTCGCTAGGCAACAAAGATACCTTTGATTTGTTTCACTTGACTCTGTTTTTGGCCTATGAGTAGCCTTGTTTTTTTATATTTATTTATGTTTTTTTATTGTAAAAATAGTATACAGAGGGGTTACATGAGTAAGTTAATGAGCACATTTCCTATCAAGCATTGTTACCTCCTCCTTTGTTTTTCTCCTACCATCCCTTCCCTCCCCACCTCCCCAACTCCTCCATTCCCCTGCCCAAGTTGTAAAGTTCTTTTTCAACATAGTGTCTTGTACATATCATTGTTACAATAGGTCAACCTGTATCCTTGTTTCAGTATTTTGTTATTCCCTTCCCTTCCCCAAATTAGAAGACAGGGGTTATATCCTGGGGGAAGAATGTAAAAGAGAAACAAAAAAATCACATAGCATGTATTTGATATGTTTGTAAAAACAATAGCAAGAAAGAAAAAACAAGTTGTGTGCCTATCTTGGAGTTTATTTTGCTTATCATCATCTTATGTGGTCATATGTACATAGCTTTTGACCTTTTGTCCTTGTCCTAGACATATAGTAGTTATTGCAAATAAGGGAAACCATGGGACCTATGTTTCTTTGGGCTTGGCTTACTTTGCTCAATATAATTTTTTTCCAAGTCTTTCCTATGACCCAGTAATCCCACTTTTTAGCATTTAACCAAACAATCACAGACAAGGCTATACTAAAGCTACCAGCACAACTATGTTTATTGCAGCATTATTTACCATAACTAAGATATGGAACCAACCCAGATGCCCTTCAGTAGATGAATGGATCAAGAAAATGTGATATATATATATATATATATGCTTTTATATATATATATATACACATTATATACATATCATGGAATTCTATGCCTCCATCAGAAAGAATGACATTGCCCCATTTGTTAGGAAATGGAAAGACTTGGAGTTGCCATGTTCATTGTGGTTTTTCGCTCCTCTTGTACTTTCCAAAACATTCTGTATTTCTTTGTAGAAATAATACAGTACTTTCTTACATTGTTATTTCCTATGCTTTCCTTCCCACTCCCTGTGTTTCTATTTTCTTCCTTTCCCCACCCTCATCCTTTCTATTAAATGTCAGTCCCTACAATTTTAACCACAGTTGAGCTAGCCATTTGTCCCTTAAAACCCGTTATATTCCTTTATCATAACACTTTCAGAAAAATAGGATACAAAACTAATCCCCCCAAATCAAATGCTTTCCTAAGAGCAGAGTGGTAAAACAAATCAGGAGAGCAACCACATTCACAATAACCTAAAAAATATAAAATACCTAAGAATAAATTTAACAAATGAAGAGGAATTCCTCTACAACAATAAGTATACATCACTACATGAAGCAATTATGAAGACACCAGGAGATGGCATAAACCTTCAGTTGCTCTCAGAACTGCAGAATTAATATTGTTGGCTGAGCACCTGGTGGCTCATGCCAGTAAAAGGCTTCTCAGGAGGCTGAGGTTTAGAGGATCAAGGTTCAAAGGCAGACAGGGCAGACAAGTTCAAGAGATTCAATCTCAAACTAACCAGCAGAAAGATAGTAACGTGTAACTAATGTACAATTTAAAAAATGAAAAACATGAATGTAAAAACAGTTTTGCTGTGAGCTAGGCATTTGTGGGAGCAAGGAGATGAAAGATGGTGTTTTCCAGGAAAGTACTTTCTGTACACGTACAAAAATAGAATAGTGGGTCTGGCTCTATTGTCTCACATCTGCAGTCCTGGCTACTTGAATGATTGAGATCAATTGCATTTCAAGGCCAGCCTAGGCAGAAAAGCCTGAGCCACTCCATCGTCGTGAGGGAATCTGGACACGGTTGCATGCACCTGTGATCCCAGTACCTGTGAGAAGCCTAAAATGGGCAGATGCATGCAAGACCAACAAACAAGACCTGATCCTATAAATAACTGTGAAAAGCAGGACTGAAGATGTGACTCTATGGTAGAGCACCACCTTAACACTTGTGAGGCTCTGAGTTCAAAGTCTAGTACTACTGGAAAAGAGAAGGAAGGAAGGAGGGCAAGAGAAAGAGAAAAATGGAGGCAGATAGATGACTGAGGGAGAAAGGAGAAAAAGGAAGGGAGAAAGAGGGGAGCGGGAAGAAGGGGAATGCAGGGAGGAGAGGAAAGTAGGAAAATGAAGCTTACTAAAATTGTTTTAAGATGACTCAAGGAGGAACGAGGAAGAGTGGTACAAAATGTTTTTAAAAAGTAGAAAAGCAAAATTTTAAACCCCTTAACTAAATCAGAAAGTCTGGAGCGCCTAAGGCCACACAGTCTAACTTAACAGGCCTTGTAAGTGATCTTGACAGATCTGGAAGTTTTAGAGCTACTGGTTTGAACAAATAAAAGTGAAATATGTTCGTGGAACATAGCAGGAAAAAAAATGAACAGAAAATAAATCAATAGAAATCTAATCATTGCCTAAGCAAAACCTCTGCATTCAGGAAATTGAGAAAGATTTTTAAGCCTGCCTTTATTTAGAGCCTTATTGAAATGGCAGAAATGCAAAACAAAAACAGAAGCATTAACATAACATTAATAACTGTGTTTAGTACTGTTTTCATTGTTCATTAACATGTGCCTATATGCACATAATAAAAATAAAAAACTGAGTATTGCTGCTTCTTGTTTAAAAACTTTTCTTTATCATTTTCTTCTTTCATATTTTAAGGCAGATTTTTTCCATGTCAATTATAATATGACATATATGGCTTGGTGAAAAAGTAACTGGTGACATCTTACATGATACTTCGCATTTATCTATGTTCTTTTTTATACTACTTAGAAGTTTCTAATTTATCAGTAAAACTATAGAAATTGAGATCCTTCTTGCCATTGTTATTCTAAAAAAGACATCAAAACACCTTCTCCTGGAACAGTGTAATTTCTTAAAACACTAGTTTAACAAAATAACCTTATTCTTTGACCCAGTCACATTAGGTGGCAGTTTGCCACTATTTTAATATTTTATTTTGTTAACAATTGTGCTTTTCCTATTTCTGAAGTTACATCCATTTGTGTATTTTTTATGAAGTGTTTATTCTCATCTGATTAGCTTTTATTCCACAAACCACAGGGCATCTCAGTGTATCTGTAATTTCTAAGCAGGAGTCTGTTAAAGTAGCCTAACTCCGTGCTGGTGGACTGCCTTGTGTAGTTGTACATTTTTGGAATGTCTGAAGCTAGAGATGAAGTAGAGCTGAACCTAGAGAGCTATGTGCTGCTGCAAGCTGTGCTTTGCCAGTCTCCCTGAAACTTCTCTCTCCCCCTCCCTCTGTCTCTCTCCGTGTCTCTGTCTCTCTGTCTCTGTCTGTCTGTCTGTCTGTCAGTCTCTCTCTCTGTCTTTTGGCCGGTCCTGGGGCTTGAACTCATGGCCTTGGCACTGTCCTTGAGCTTCATTTGCTCAAGGCTAGCACTCTACCCATTGAGCTGCAGCACCATTTCCAGCTTTTTCTGTGTATGTGGTACTGAGGAATCAAACTCAGGCTTTCATGCATGCTAGGCAAGCACTCTACCACTAAGCCACATTCCCAGTCCCTCCTCCCCCACAAACTTCTCTTTAAAGGATATGATGTGTGCAAGCAGTCCACTCTGGTGGTGATCAGGGCCAACTGAGATACTAAACTTTTTCACAGAAAATGACAAATCAAATCAACCAGGCCTTTTGCACCTGTAGGTATCTGTCAATGGTAAGAACTTCCTGTAGGTATGAAAAAAAGTACCACAGTGGAATCTACAACTTCCTTTTCCCTCCCTCCCTCCCTCCCTCTTTCCTTCCTTCCTTCTTTTCTTCCTTCCTTCCTTCCCTTTCTTTATTCTTGTGCTTGTATGGGGGCTTGAAATCTGGGGCCTCAAGTTTGCAGTTTTGCTCAAGGCCAATGTTCTAGCACTTGAGACATACCTTTACTTCTGTCTTATTGTTGTTGGGTTGGATATATGAGTCTTTCAGACTTATCTGTCCCTTCTGGCTTTGAGTTGTGATCCTCAGATGTCATCTTTCTGAGTAGATAGGGTTATAGGTTGAGCCAATGTTGTCCAGCTACAATTTTCGTTTTCAAACTTTATTTTAAAAATTTTTCTCAAAGGCTTCTTTTTAGTATTAGTAGAAGGCTGTTTGGGCTTGCACTCAAATCTTGATTGTATGTGAGAATTCCATATGATCACACCAGACTTATGAGTACATAAGTGTTTTTTATTTTTTTTAAACAATCTGTGTTCTTATAATACAACCGAGATTGAGGCTGAAGGGTCCCATCCATCCATCCCAGGGACCATGCAGAGGAAGGCAGGTACAGGAGAAAGACTATTATAAGGTTTATTAGAGGAGCCATTTTTCCCCCAAGAGGGAGCACATGGCCTCCAGCACCATCCAGGTAGCAGGAGGGGTCTGAGGGTCAGAAGTGAGGTGAATGGGAGCCCAGGTGGATCTGGGTGGAGAGAGGGGAGGGGTCAGCTGTATGGGGGAACTCCTGGGATGAGAGAGGCTCAGGTCTGGGTGGAACTGAGGACCAAAGGTGAGCATAATACTACAGAGGTCACTGGTTTAATGTGTCTTTTTATTTTCTATATTCATTCCAAATGGCCTTATTAGGGTTCAGTATTAATCTCATCTAATTTTATTCCCTTTATTTTATTGGAGAATTCTTTGGTATATTCTAGAATTATTTTATAGGAAGAATGGCCTTATCATTCTAGTCTCAACTTTTATAATTCCAATGTTTCTATATCCCACATATAAGTGAGAGCGTATATAAACATAGTCATCTTTATGTTTTTTCAGTTAAAATTTTACTAAAATCTGTGGCAGCATCATTTCTAAAAACAACTGTCCTAAGAATTTTTAGTTGTTAAATTTGCTGAAATATCTAAGATATTTCTTTTAGATGGTTATCTAATGCGAACTTTTGCTTCCAACAAATCCAAGTTTTAATATTTTCAAAAAGTGGTAGACACTTTTTGACAATACTGACTTTTAACTCAGGACCTGGAGCTTGCTAGACTGGTACTCTACTTCTTTTGTTGGGGGGGGGGGTTCCGGTCATGGGGCCTGAACTCTAGGCCTGGGCGCTGTCCCTCAGCTCTTCAGCTCAAGGCTAGTGCTCTACCACTTGAGCCACAGCACCACTTACCGCTTTTTTCTTTTTGTTTATGTGGTACTGAGGAATCGAACCCAGGGCCTCATGCATGCAAGGCCTTCCCAGCCCTGGTACTCTACTTCTTGAACAATGCCTCCAATGCTGTTTTTTTTGTCAGTTGTAGGGCTTGATATTTGGGCCTGGGTCTGTCCCTCAGCTCTTTAGCTCAAGGCTAGTGCTCTACCACTTGAGCCACAGCACCACTTCTGGTTTTCTGGAAGTTTATTGGAGATGAAAGTCTCATGGACTTTCCTGCCTAGGCTGGCTTTGAACCGCAATCCTCAGATCTCAACCTCCTGTAGCTAGGATTACAGGCGTGAACCACCCACCCCAGTCACCAGCCCTGTATTTTTGCACTGGTGTTTTGAGACAGTTCATCACTTCCTGCCTGGCCATGTGCATATTCCTCAATCTGAGTACTCTAACCCTTCCATGATTGCTGGGGTCTCACATCACCAGGGTTCAGCTTTGTTCCATGGAATTGGAACTTATGAAGTTTTCTATCTGTAACTGTGATCTTCCTAGTTTCAACCTCCCATATAGGTTCAGTTAACAAGTATGTCCCTGTGCCAAGCTATGTGATGGGAAAGAGTGTCTGGAACTTTCTTCCTGACTAGCCTTGACTCTCTGTCCTCCAAGTCTCAGCTTCCCAAGTAGTTGGTCATAAGTCTGAGCCACTGGCACCAGTGATATTTAATTTTTATAGCACAAATATCACACATTTCTATATTTACCAGAAAATGCTCAGAAAGTTAATGGGAATAAAATAATGATAATGTTCATTCTGAAATGCAAGTTGATGAAGAGACGCAAAATGAAGAGGACATCATGCTTAGTATTCAACACTTGAATACACTAATGAAGGGTAATCATCAAGATTTAGCATGTAGTAGGTACTCAGTGATGTGTATCGAATGTCAACCAAGGAAAAGGAGGTCACATTTTATGAGAAGGATTACTGAGGACAAATCCTGGAGGCAGTGTGCTTATTGGAAAGAACATGGATTTTGGAGTTAGGAGAAGCTAGCTTACATCTCAGATCTTTCCATGTTAATAAAAAATTGAGAAGTTCAATTTGTCTCCTTCTCATTTGTAAAATGGTGACAGCATTGAGGGCAAGGGAGAGGTTTCATCGGGAATGCTCGCATGATGTTTCCTCTATGAAAACACAGATACACACCCATGTTGTTCCTCTTCTCTCTATCTTTCCCTTGCTCCGGCCACCACAAAGTGAGTTTCCTTTCCAATTGGCCTTGGTCTAATGAGAATTGTCTTTGATTACATAGCAGCTGAAAATCCTGAGATTTTTCTTTTTGTTCTTTTTTGGGGAATTGATAATGTTATTGTTTAATTCTGTCTTGAGAAGTCTTAGATCTCCCTTAATGAAGCAGATTATATCTGTGGGACAAGTGATAGGGTGCTGTGTGTGTTTTCTCCTAACAATGATGGATGTCATTGTCATGGAGCAAAAGTTGGAAGCAGCAAAAAGACAAGTAGCAGAAGTTGGAAGATCCTCAGTGTGTTAGAGGTCTGCTCTTTGAGATTTAATTGTTCAGAGACATTTGTAAGAATTCAGCTGTTATACTGCTCAGTTATTTGGGGAGTTACATAAATGGTTGATTTGATTTTCATTCTGTATTCCATCTCTATTTGTTATTGTATAAAAAGGTTGAATCAATTGTTCGTCCTTTTGTTCAGATTTTCAGTCATTTAATGTTTAGTGTTCCCCTTGAACAATGAGTCCTCTGACTTCTCTTGTCTAAAATGTGTCTCCTCGACTGCTTGAGAAGCCCTTTTCAATAGTTTGCTTGCAACCATTTTTACCTCTTCAATTGTTCGTGAAACTCAATTAAATTGTGTCTAACAGTGCACAGATTTCTGTTGTCTTAAGAGCAGATTCTACTGAAGGCCTTCTTCAGTGTGACCAGATCTTTTTTGCAACTGCTGTTTTGTTTTTTTTTGTTTTCTCCAGCTTTATTTTCTCAGAGCTGTTGCATAGGCCCCAGCTTCTGTGTCCTGTTTGTGGTCCTTTCTGATAGGAAATACCACCCTGAGAGTTCTATGATTCTTTCCTCAACACATACACAGCATCAGATTGTTCTGCCTTGTCCTAGCCTGAGCTATTGCCCCTGAACCCTTATAGCATGTTTCATAATAAATTATTTTTGTCCTGTAGTAGAGTTAGCTGTTGACCTTTTTTTTCTGATTTTCCTGATAATAAGAGGCCATGTGATATTTAAAATTTGAGCACCTGTTATTCTTATTCTGATGACTTTACATTGTAACATTCAGTGTGAATTTGGTTAATTGAATATAGCATTAACAGTGTGAAATAATCTGTTCTTATAAGAGACAATATATTTTGTTTACCAGTTACTTAAAAGGGGCATGTTAGTTTTATTTCTTAGTGGTAAGAGGTTATGTTGCCCTTTTGCTTCTAGTTTATTTAATTTCCTAGATCGGTAATTTCTACAGTGAATGACAGATGAATGAACCATAATAATAAAGCTATGCTATACTGATTTTATCTATTTATTTATTTATTTGCTTTTTTATTTATTTTCTGCTGGCCTTTGGAGTTGGACTCTGGTCCTGGGCACTGCCCTTGAGTTTCTTTAGCTCAAGGCTAGCTCTCTATCACTTGAGTTACAGCACCACTTCTGGCTTTTTTTGAGTCATTTATTGGAGATAAAAGTTTCAAGGACTTTCCTGCCTGAGCTAGTCCCAATCAACAATCCTCAGACCTCAGAGTAGTTAGGATTACTAGGGTGAGCCACTGTGCCTCGTGTTATACTGGTTTAAAGGTCATCCGTGAACATCATGAAAACCAGAGGATCTGAAAATTAACTTTATTTTCACATCATTATAATAGAAAAAGAAAAATATGCATGTAGCTTCATCAGAAATAAAGTGTATGTAGAAAATGTACTTTGTGCTTTTCTTCATATTACTCAGAGAGTATCTCTTAATAATAATTGACGGAATAGCAGTTGACTAATGAGCTGTCTTTACTGTGCCTCTCTTTTCAGAATTAAGATTATTTTTCTTTTGTTCTTATATACAAGATAACAAGCTCTGCAGAGTCAAGCATATTACTTTAGGCTATATCCTAATGTTCTTACAGAATTTTCATTTGTGGCTTTACAAAGAATATTAGCAACGGAAATGTTCTGGTCTTCAGAACAAGCTTAGAATTCATTCATGTACAGTCATGTTTTCTTGACTTGGATTCTCAGTGTTCCCCCAAAGATCCCATGTTGAATAATTGTCACTAGCCTGTGACTTTACTGGAATGCATTGAGCCCTTTACAAGGTGGAACCTGGAGGAAAGACTGTAGATCATTGGGTCAGTGTGCTGGATGTAAATACTGAAGATGCCAACTTTTTTCTCTGTTTTCTCTTGTTACCCTCTGGCCAGGTGAGGTGAGCCAATTCACACTATTCCAGATGCCCTCATTTAGATGGTTTGCTTCACCATGGGCCCACAGCCGAGGGGACAAATGGCCACAGACTGAAATGTTATAAACTGTGAGCCCCAATAATGCTTCCTTCTTATTTGTTGATTTATTGCTGACATTTTATCCTGGTGACAGAAAGTTAACACACATATGATGACCTATTATCTTGTCTTTCAAGCATTTACTTCCATTGTGACAAAAGATATATGTTCTTAGATTCAAAACTGGCCACTTGTAGTATTTTTCTATTTGTGAGTTATCTGGCCATCTGGGTTTTCTTAAAACTATTTTAAAGTATTTTAAAATATAATTTTATTGTTATCAGTAAGGTGTTGTGCAGAGGGGTTATCGTTTTATTATGAATATCTTAAAATAGTTTTGGAAGTGTTTAGAGAAAAGGGTATTTATGGGATTCAACAGTGAAATAATCTGTTTACTTTTGAATTTTCACAATGTCATTATCACATTAATTTAACAGAAATTACTTGTGTCTGATGACAATGCTAAGAATTTAGGATACATTCATTAATCTGAAACTCATAGTTTTTTCATTGTAATTAACCTCAAAGACAGAAGAGAGAAGTCTACAGTGACAGGCTCTGTTACTGCTCTGGCACAGAGCAGTCTTATTTGATCTAGAAGGTTAGAAAGGGCTTTTGGAAGACAAATATTTAAATTAAAATGCAAAGACTGAGTGCCTAGTTACTCAAGATTGGTGAGTTTTTGATAAGATATGGAAGCAAATATGGATATAGAAATGTTTTTCAAACTTGGCTATATAGTAAGATTACCTGAAGAGCTTGAAGAAAATTCAGTGCTTAGACTCCATGATCAGAGTAAGTGTAGCTATTTGGAAAGTCACTGTTTAGGTGTCAGTAATATATTAAATTTGATTGAGATCATAGGGCTCTAGCATGAACAGATTGTTCAGGGTGAGACTGACTGTGCACAAATCAGCTAAAACGAAAGTATAGTGAGTAGTTTGAATAAGAGTATTGGAAAAGTAACTGATCATGTGATTAGGAAACTTCTGGGGAAGAAAACACCTATGAGTGAGGACTGGAGGAATCGTAGAACTTCAACAACAGTGGTTTTCCCAGTCCAAGAAAGAAGATGCAAGTTTTGGTTGTGGTATGTCCAGGGTGAAGGATAGGATTGGTTTTGTGATGTTCTTGATTCATTTTCCTAAAGACTTTCATTGGCCTATGGATGAGAGTGCTGCAAAATTCATCTGTAATGCATTGGATATAGGAGAGGGGCAGAATCAAAAGGCCAGGAAACCTGGTAGAAGATGACAGAATTATGAGCATGATAAAAAACACAAGCTCAAAACTGGTGGCACACATTTGTAATACTAGGTACTTGGAAAATTGAGATCAAGAGAATCCTGGCTGGTCTGGGCAGAAAAGTAAATGAGACCCCATCTTGATGGAAAAAGCTGGATGTGGTCGCCCACATTTGTCATCTCAGCTGCGGCAGGAAGCAAGATCCTAGCCCAGGCAGAAAGCAAAATCCATTCTCAAAAATAACTAGTGCATTAAAAAATAAGTTGGGGTGTGGCTCAGCAATAGAGTGTCTGCCTAAGAGAAAAATAAAAGAAGCAAAGAAAAGAATGGTCTCAGCTACTAGAAGGGGGAATGGAAAAAATTTAAAGTAACAATAATAGTAACAGTACATTTTATTGAATTACATTAGTTGGACAGAAGAAAAAGAAACATCATCAAAGGGGACTCAAATTATTGAAAATAGGTGGCTTGAAGAGACAGAAAACATTTTTCTAACCACTATGTATATTCTATACATGTTGAGGGGGAAATGCATTCATTCAGTGAATCAACATTTTGTGTCTTTTTGATTACCAGCAAGATCCACTGTCAGACTAGTCTAGTATTGAGTGACATGTTCAATGAAAGGGAGAGAATCTCTTAAGAGTGACAGGTGGTTCTTGCACTCCACAGGGTACTGGGGGCAAGGGCAGAGTTCCCTTGCCCAGGTTATCATAATTTATGGGCAGACAACAAGTAAAGATATCAAGAGTCTGAAAGGCATTTACAGGATGACTGGAGTGCATTTTGTCTTTTATTATAATCTTCAATTCTTGGAGGAAACTTTATCATTAGTCACCAGAAATAGATATTAAAGGGGATTTAAAAAATATTTTGTATATCCTAAAACTGCAGGATTATTTCCTTGGAGAAGCCTAAGTTATTTGAAGATGTATGTTTAGCAGTTATCTGGGGACAGTCTGAACTGTTATTGATTCCAAAATAAAAGTGAAGGGATGAAAGGAAGATAGTATTACTCACTGCAATGATGTTTTAAGCAGCATTGGAAAAATACAGTGATAACCATGATTATTTGAATTTTGTGGGATCCTCCCTCTGTTTAATAGAAAATAATTCCCTCAGTATTTGTGATTGTCAGGAAGGTTTTATTAAAAAATTATTTGATTCCAGCCTTGCACACTGAACTTTTTGATAGCTTTTTAACAAGGCCCAGATTTCATGGACTGGTTTTATTATGTCAGATGTGGAAAATAATATAAAATCTTGGAACCAGAACCCATAAACTATGCACTTATATATGGCAGGCTATAAAAGAAGAAATTCTGTCAGAGTAAAGACTTATCCTTAGGGATGTAGCTGAGATTTGGGGCATTCTCTAGAAATTTCCCAATTGAGATATCTGTTTAAGCATATCTGTTATACTAAAATGAGCTTGGCTCACCTGAGGAAAATCAGGCCCTAGGGAGCCAAAACCTGCAATTGTGGATATACAACTTGTGCATTATCCGATAAGGTGGATGTAATTTACTGAAGGCAATTGGAGGGTGAAGATACTGGAAGGTGAATTAAATCTAGAAACTGTGCTTTTTCCATTATTAAATGGTAAATATATACCTAGATGATGTTTATGTTTAAAGGTTATAGCCAGCTGAAAGTAAATTATTTTTCAATACTTTCGAATTCTTGACTATACTACTATCTTCTAAACTAGCCAAAATAATCTCAAGCACTTAAATATACATTTACTTACTACTATGCTTTCCAGAGTGCATATAATTTTTATCATGTTGTAATCACTCATGTTTATCCATAAATTGATTTACTCGTTATCCAATCAAAACACTGATTTTTAGAGTTCCAGCAATGAATAAGAGAAAACTACCCATTAGCCACACACAAAAATAAGAAAAGTAACATTCCTATTCAGAAGACAGACAATAACAGGCAAACCAAAGGCTGAAATGCATGGAGCATGTTAAAATCTGTGGAAACAGGACCATGGGTTGGAGTGGGGGGCTTTCTAGGGATTGGGCCAGGCTGTAAACTTGCACTGGCTGGTCACTGACTCAGGAGGAATTTGAAGTAACTCTTGAAGGGACAGTCCCCCAATTGTTCCTAAGGCAACAATCTGCTCAAGAAGTGGTATCAAGCCAGTGTGGGGAGGGAGAGAAGGGGGAGGGGAAGGGAGAAGGAGAGAAAAGAGAGAGAGAATGGGGGGTTGGGAGGGAGAGGGAGAGAGGTGATGGGGCACAGAGTGTAGAGAGCTTGCTCCAGTAGGTAGGATGTTTGGGACAATGAGCATCTTCTGGTGAACATTACCTAGCAATATTTAGTTTGCTGTGAGGGCTGCTGAGGGAAAGAAGATGTAAATGGGAAAGAAAACAGGACTTGAGGGCAAGAATGGAGCTTGGCCCATAGGGAGGTGCAATGGCTTAGACTAAGATGGAGTAGGATAGTTAGAATGCACAAAGCCCTACTCTTGAAGTGTAGAAAATACAGTGGCAAAGATGATCCCTGGGAAGGAGGCAAAGCTGCAACTGAACTTGGAAAGATTAAGCAAGAAATAACATAAGCACATGGAGAAAAAGTAGGAAGACATTCCTACTTCTCTATTACTCAAAGATGTAAGTGCAGATGAAGTCAAAGCAATGGCTTCTATGGTTGGTTAGAAAAAAGTCAGACAGATTCTTTTGGAAGGAGGCTTAGTCCAGAAGAGTTTAGAGATGGGAGATGGCTTAGATTGTGGCAAGAGCTATGTAGTTTGTCATTCCAGGTACTGAGGGTGGACACTGAATTTGATGTGTTGATGACTATAGTGATTTGATTGTTCTTATAAATCTCTCATCAGGATTGATTGCACTCACACTCTGGTGAACAGAAGTTATGTAGATGAAGTAATTGCTTCACTTCATAGAAGGTTGTGTCTTCAGAGTTTTGATGTTCTTCTAGAAGGCCATAATATTAGTATCCCTTCTCTCTGACTCTTTCTATTAGGAAATGGAAAAATATGGAATCCAAAAGTTAGATGATTCTTAACACTATAATTTTTTTTGCTACTAACTCACTTCATTTAGGACATACTTTCTCATACTTTGTATACTTTCTCTTCAGTACCTGTAAGATAGAAGCTGGGTAGAGAATACAGAAATAAAAGAGATAAAGTCTTAGCCCTCCCCATAGAATCATGCAGTGTAATGAGAGCTAAATAACATTGTGAATTTTATCCACTAAGACTTTTTGGTATAAGAAAGATACTTGTGTTCAGGAGAGAAAGAAGGAGAAATGGTTAAAAAGAGAGAAAGCAGGAAAGGAAGAGAGGGAGAGAAGAAAAAGGAGTTAGAGGAGAAGGATAGGGAGAGGGATGGAGAGGGTGAGAAAGGGATAGAATTGGAAGGAGAATGGAGGGTAGAACAGGACTTTTAAACATCTATTTTGAAGAACATGCCTATCTTGGAGGATGGGAATGATTTAAGGAGCTATGAGTGTTGAGTATTTCAAACAACAAGAGAACATTTTAAAGTATAGATACAGGAATCTACTGGAAAAGACTCCAAAATTTGTGACATATAGAACATAAGAGATGTTCTGGAAAATATCATGGAGCACATTAATGTGTGACAGGCAGTGCCTAGCATGCTTTGTTTTGTTGGCAGTAAATAATTTTGCAGATTTTTCCAAGAGGAAATTAGAAGAGAAACTTTTTCTAAGTGCATGCTGCAAGTGTCCCAGGCAGTTTTGTGTTCTCTGAAGTTATTCTTTCTTGTGATTCAGGCAGAACAATTGGGTAGGAGACAGGAATATCACTGCCACGGCCAGATCTGTTTTGTAATTGTTTTGGCATAGCAATAAAAAGATGTTATGATATAAAAGATTTTTATTTTGCTGAGGTTTCTTTTATTATTGAGGTTTAGCTTATTACAAGTTCTGGGATATGGCAGGAAACTAGGCTGTTTGGGTCCCTGCTAGATTACCCATCTAAGGAGAAGAACAGAAAATACTGGTAGGAAAGGACCAGGCAGTGACATATGGCATGTTAGAGAACTGAAACGGGATGATATGACAAATTGATCTGGTGGCATGTTTAGATTAGAGTGGCCAGAGAAGGCTTTTCTGAAGAAGCAACATTTATTTTACTTATTTCTTTTTATTTAAAAAATACTTTTATCATGTTTAAGTTGCACAGACTCAAGGGAAAAACGGTGAAAAAGTATAGCAGTGGAGCTAACTGGCCACTGATGAAAGTGAACTATACAACTCGTGGGTGGAGACGGGAGGGAAGGACTGGGAGAGAATGAGGGACAGAAGACACCATATGAAAGGCAATGTACTCATTACTTCACTGCTAATTGCAATCCCTCTGTACATCACCTTTATTATAACAATAAAGTAAGTTTAAAAATATTTTTATCATGTTTAAGTTTTTGTACAAAGAAGTGACATTTAAAGAATGACAAGCAGGAACCGGCCTTGAGGGTAGAGAGAACATAACATGCAGAGAGAATGTTTAATGCAAAGGAAGGCCCTAAAATGGATAAAAATTAAAATAAAGAAATAGAAGGATGAGGCAATGTCAGTCTTCATCAGGATATGGAGGTCAAGGACAAAGTTAAAGTTTATTCCCAAGTTTCAAACATGGAGGAGGAGGGAAGAGTCATAGAAACTTGAATCATCTGTAAGAGGAGATTCTGATTCGTTTTGGACATAGGAAGTTTTAGATGCTGAAGCAAGTCATATTGAGATAATAGCAAGCAAAGGAGCTAGTGATTTGAGCTTAAGAAAGGTATGATATTGGAGATATAGATTGGAGAGTCACTGGCCCAATGAAATTTTTGAGGCTGTAGGCAAGGTAGACTTGAAGGAAGCTGAAATGGAGAAAAAGTTACAGCTACAATAGGAGAAAGAATGCTCCTGTTGAAGAGCTACAAGAAAGCGTGGCAAAGAAAGGAAACCAGGAAAGTACAGTTTCGGCACTGGAAATCAGGAGGAATTCTTTTTTTTTTTAATTGTGAAAATACTGTACAGAGGGCTTACAGGAGCAAGGTAATGTGTTCATTTCTTATCAAAGCATTGTTGCTTCCTCCTTTCTTTCCCCTTCCCATCCCTTCCCATCCCCCTGCTCCTGCACCCCCCAGCACTAAAGTTGTAAAGTTTATTTTTCAACATAACGACTTGTACATCTCATTGTTGCAATGGGTACACCTGTATCCCTATTTAAACGATTTGTTTTCCCCTTCCCCTCCACAAATTATACCGACATCATATACAGTGAAAGCAGGGGTTATACCATGGAGGGACATACAAAGCAACAAAGAAATCATCTTATAAATATGTTAGAAACAATAGCAAAAAAGAAAAACCATTTGAGTCCTTATCTTGGGGTTCATTTCACCTAACATCAACTTATCTGACCATTTCTATACACAATGGACTTCTATGCCTCCATCAGAAAGAAAAACATTGCCCCATTTGTTAGGAAATGGAAAGACTTGGAAAAAATTATATTAAGCGAAGTAAGCCAGGCCTAAAGAAACATAGGTCCCATGGTTTCCCTTATTTGCAATAACTAGTTTATGTCTGAGACAATCAGGAAGAATTCTTTAGACAGTCTCTAGAACCAGTTGATATGTTTTGTTTTGTGAACTTCATGCAGGCAATTTAGATAAGACAAATCATTCCATAGCTTGTATTATCATTAATTTGATCTATTCAAAGTTAAAATGGTGATGCAGATTGCCAGAATAGCTTTTACACAGCCTTTTCTTCATTAGTGTTTCAGAACATAGTATGCAATATGATAAAATATTCTTATTTCTCTGGAGGCAGAAGCCCATTTACTTTTAAATGAAACAGATATCAAATGGTGAAGCAGTGTTTGTAAATAGCAATTCTAGTTTGACCATCAAGTGGCATAAACATTACCTTTAAATTATTCAAATGTTATGAGTGAGAAAATTAGCATTAGAAAATCATAATACTAATGAATTATATGTAAGTGCATTTGAGCAGCTGTCGTTTGTTCTAACCATGTGATATAGATAGATAGATAGATAGATAGATAGATAGATAGATAGATAGATAGATAGATAGATAGATGTGTACATCTATGATGGCTTTCAGTGAACATTCAGATCAATAACTATATGGAAGGGCAGATATCAAGCAACAGAACCACATAAATTTTGTTGAATTTACTTGAAATCTACCCTGATTGTGCATTTAAGATGAAACTAAAACAAATCAGAAAAATTAAATCTGTAGATTTTACTCATTATAGCTTTTAATTAATATATTCCTTGTGCTTAAGCTGTAGTGCACATGTTAGTATAGATTTTTAAATTATATAATTGTGTATTAACAACATGATATTTATTGACTCCTTACTATATATAGGCTGTGCTTGAGCAATGCGTGTGTATATTTATTTTATCTATTAAATGTAATGACAGGTGTCAGGTAAGTCCTATTACTAATTTTGAAGGATCATTCAGGCACTTAAGCTCAATTATGTTAAGAGAGATGCCTCACTAGACTTCGGTTTACTTATCTCCCTCTTGGAAATCAAGAACTGCAGAGGATTGCAGTCTGTCCACTTCATTTCCTTTTATGATTTTTTGGTATGATTATTCTTTATCATGTTTTGATGTTTATTTTGAAAACACAGACTCAATGCATAGGCCCTGATTACAGCTCTGGACTGCTCCATTAAAAGGCTGGTGGTATAGTATGTTCATTTCGATACTCCATACTATGCAAAACAAAGATTTCATCTTAAAACCTTGTCTTTCTTAATAAATACCTTATTTACGATGATTACCATCTTGTTTCTGACCATGACCAGAGATTGTAAGCCATTAATAATATTACTGAAAATGTTTAATCCTCTTCAAGAAAGAAGTTATTTTTCTTCTGATTTTCTTTTTCATCTTATTAGGACAGATACCATAGTCATACTTGCCTACTGTCCTGTACTTTTTTAGGCAGTGTTTTCCACTAAGGATGCATTGATTTCTGATGTAATTTGTAGTCATGAGTCTTCAGTGCTAAAGACAGGAGAGGAAACAGATTTGTTGTTGATTACAAAAGGTAATTTTATCAGTTTTATTCCTTTTTCTAAAATATTCAAATAATTTATTCTAATAAACTTCTCTTAATCTCTTTAAACAAAGATAGACCCAATTGTTCTAATCTCTTTGGGTAACTACTGTGATTTGGTGTAAGTTATGAATATTAAGAATGAGACAACAGGGCGCCGGTGGCTCACACATATAATCCTAGCCACTCAGGAGGCTGAGATCTAGATTGTGGTTTGTCTCCAATAAACTAGCAAAAGGCAAGAAGTGGAGCTATGGCTCAAGTGATAGAGCACTAATCTTGAACAAAAAAACCCAGGGACAGTGTCCAAGCCCAAAGTTCAAGCCTCAGGACCTGCATAAAATGAACAAATAAAAGAAGGACACATCTATCATAGCCAGAAGCAAGTTACAGCAATAAGCTTTTCTGCTGATAAATATCTTCTACAATTGATACAAGTATTCAGAGAAAGGACCAGAGAGATGAGAAGACAAACAACAGGAACTCATAAACAAATGAATAAGAGGTATAATGCAAATCAGTAACTATTGATTTCACTACACACGATGTGGCTTTTCATGTCTCTGTATTAGGTAGAGACTATATTTTCATATCAGTAAATTAGGGATCAAATCTTTTTTTTTGGGGGGGGGTCCGGTCGTGGGGCCTGAACGCTGGGCCTGGGTGCTGTCCCTCAGCTCTTCAGCTCAAGGCTAGCGCTCTACCACTTGAGCCACAGCGCCACTACCAGCTTTTTTTTCTTTTTTTGGGGGGGGTCTGGTCGTGGGGCCTGAACTCTGGGCCTGGGCGCTGTCCCTCAGCTCTTCTGCTCAAGGCTAGTGCTCTACCACTTGAGCCACAGTGCCACTTCTGGCTTGTTTTTTTTCTTTTTGCTTATGTGGTGCTAAGGAATCGAACCCAGGGCCTCATGCATGTAAGGCAAGCGCTCTACCACTGAGCCACCTTCCCAGCCCTAGGGATCAAATCGTACAGGATTATTCTAAATTGTTTGCTGAACATGTTTTGTAAAATAACATGAATATATATATATATGTATATATATATATTTTTTTTCCTGTTTAAGAGGTTGACTTTACTGCTCTAAACTGTATTATATAAAACCTCCCTTTGGAGGTTGTCCTTGGTACTTTCCTTACTGCATTTCTGTCTATATATTTGGCCATGTTTGAATCCCTAGTATATGTCTAAATAGCACTTTGGAGCATATTTTAGCATGCAGCCTGAAAAGGTAGTAGTCAGTGTTGGGTCTTCTTCTCATAGCATATACATAAGCAGAAATTCTTCAAATTATTCCTTGTTATGAACAGAGAGAGAACATGGCATGGTTGTTGCTTGCCGAAGACATCCAGTGAACCATAAAAAGCTGAAACCACAAATCAGCTTTCTGCTTGGCAGAAGTCATTTTATGAGTCTTCCTTGAAATCATTATCTCTGAAGTTTAGCCTACTTTGGTGGAAATTTTGAGTACATTAAGAAAATTGTTCACTGATTTTTGTGGAGAGCCATTTGCTTCTCATGAAAGAAAAGTAGAATAATTATAACATCATTTTTAATGTGTAGGTTGAGAAGATATCTCCACTGTTTATCCTGGCTCATAAAAGATAATGTTTGCTTAAATTGATCAGATTGTCTGACTCTTTCAGTATAAAAATTGCCACCAGCTGTTAAATGCTTTGCTGATAGGTCATCATTTTTGCTACTACTATGCTTTTTAACTTTCTGCACCATCAACCTAAGCTTGAAATACATACATTGTTGTGACAACTAAAGAGCATATATGGGCACAGTTGTAGTGGCTGTGGAAGCTTGAGCTTCTGTTTCTATTTCTCCATCAATTAAATAGATTTGCAAATATTTAAAGTATAATCAAGCTGTCACTTTGACCATTCTTTACTCCCATCTATTTATTATCTCATTGTCTCCGAATTTCAAAAATGTGTGATGGCCAGGTAAGAGCTTCTTTAACTTCCCCTATTGACAATGGTAGCTTTCTACATCCAGGAACATTCTCATACTCTTTCCTTCACCTTCAGAGGAAAGTTCAGTTTCCTGTTTTGAGACTGACCCTTTCATTGTGCTCTACACCATTTCAATCCCTGTTATTGTCTCTCATATCTCCAACCTCTGATTTTCCATTGTTTATTTTTCATTTGTATGTGATTGTTCAAGTTTCTCCAAATGTATCATACTATACCTGTCGACAGTTATTGTTGATTTTGTGCCCTCCTGATCTAAATCCTTTGAATTGGCACATTTTGCTTTGTTAATTTTACTCCTAAGTCCATTGTCTTCTTCCTCCCTGGTCAAGTGACCCAAGTTGATCTAGATGGACTACAATGGACAAAGTCACAAATGATTTCCTCCTTGGTAGTTTTTTGTTTTGTTTTAATTTAATTTTCCTGTCAAGGTAATATACAGGGGGTTTACAGTTACATACCTAAGGTAGTGAACAAATTTTTTGGCAAATGTTGTTACCCCTTCCCTTGTTTTTCTCCCATTTTCCCTCTCCTCCAATCCCCTTCCCCCAGGTTATAAAGTTCATTTCCAACATACTGTCTTGTGAGTATCACTGTTGCATTGGTTCAGCCTTTGTCCTTTGTCTCACCATTTTTTGTTCCCCTTCCTTCTTTTATTCAATGTATATAATACACACAGTACCACATAAATACACTGACAATAGGGATAAACCATGGGAGAAAAAAATGAAAGAAAAAAAGAAATAACTTCACTTAGTACATTAAAAACAACAAGAACAAAGTTGATAGTTTTAACAGATCATTTTTGAACCATTCATATTGTATATATTTTGCTTACAGTTTTTCTTAAAACTGTTCCTTGGCTTTCATCACATTGTCTTTTTATACTTCTTACATGTTCTTAATTGTTTCCATCTGTAATAACTGTTCTTTCTCCATTCACTTGTCAAATATGATGTTTCATAGAGTTCTTCTTTGATCCTCAGTCCTATTCACTACCTATACTCTCCCTGAGTGACAATAACTGTTTTCATACATTCAGAAACGACCTACATCCCAAGGACTTCTGACATGTACTGTGAGACTAGACCCTCTCCAATATCCCTAGATATTGGAGACTAGACCCTCTCCATGACATGTACTGTGAGACTAGACCCTCTCCAATATCCCTAGTGTATCTAATTTCTAGGTCAACATCTCTGCCTAGATTTTTTTTGGCTGCTTCATAGTTCATAAGATTGGAGATGAACCTTTTTTTTCTTTTAAAAAATAATTTTATTTTATTGTACAGGTAATGTACAGAGGGGTTATAGTTTCTTTCTTTCTTTTTTTATTGTGAAAATACCGTACAGAGGGGTTACAGTTTCATGGGCAAGATAATGAGTACATTTCTTATCAATCATTGTTGCCTCCTCTGTTTCCCTTTCCCATCCCTTCCCATCTCCCACACCCCCCAACCTGACAAAGGGGGAACCAATACAACAGCAATACTCACAAGACACTATATTGGAACTGAACTATACCTTGGTAATAAGTGTATTTCTTGTCAAACATTGTTACCCTATCCCTCATTTTCTCTTACTTTCCCTTCCCCAAACTCCCCCCTCCCCCGCAAATTGTAAAGTTCAGTCCCAACATAGTGTCTTGAGTATTGCTGTTTCATTGGTTCCCCCTTTGTCCTTTGGCTCACCATTTGTTATTCACCTTCTTCTCCCCAAATCAGACAGATGTGTCTACAAGACACAGGGTATCAAAATAAAAAACAAAAATCAGTGACAACAAGGGATAAACCAAAGGAAAAAAAAGAAAGAAAAAGAAATAACTTCATCCAGTACATAAAAAACAACAAAAGGAAAAAAAATCTCTTGTTTCCATATCTTGTAGTTCATTTCAATTAGCATAATTTTATATGTCATATATACATTACTATTGAGCTATTATGATCCTCTGCTAGGACTATCCTAGACATATACTAATTACAAATGAGGGAAACCATGGGGCCTATGTTTCTTTGGGTCTGGCTTATTTCACTTACTTAGAATCTCTCTTTTTTTAATTTTAATTTTTTGTGAACATACTGTACAGAGGGGTTACAATTACATGGACAAGATAATGAGTACATTTCTTATCAAGCATTGCAGCCTCCTCCTTTGTTTACCCTTCACATCCCTTCCCAGCCTCCCCCTGCCTCCCCACCCAATCCACCCCCTGCCCCCCCCACCAAAGTTGTAAAGTTCGTTTTTGTCATGACAACTTGTACTTCTCATAGTTGCATCGGGTCCACCTATATCCTTAAACGACTTGTTTTTCCCCATCTCCTCCACAAATTATACCAACATCAAATATAGTGAAAGCCGGGGTTATACTGTGGGGGAGGGACATACAAAGCTACAAAGAAATAATCTTATAAATGCGTTAGAAACAAATGCATGAAAGAAAAAAACATTTAAATACATATCTAAGGGTTCATTTTCCTGACATCACATTATCTGACCTTTCCTGCTTGACTCATACATATACTAGATATTACAAATAAGGGAAACCATGGGACCTATGTTTCTTTGGGCTTGGCTTACTTCACTTAATATAATTTTTTCCAAGCCTTTCCATTTCCTAACAAATGGGGCAATGTCATTCTTTCTGATGAAGGCATAGAATTCCATTGTGTATATATACCACATTTTCTTGATCCATTCATCTACTGAGGGGCATCTGGGTTGGTTCCATATCTTAGCTATGGTAAATAATGGTGCTATAAACATAGTTGTGCTGGTAGCTTTAGTGTGGTCTTGTTTGTAGACATTTGGGTAAATGCCCAAAAGTGGGATTGCTGGGTCATAGGGGAGCTCTATGTGAAGTCTTTTGAGGAACCTCCATACTGCTTTCCAAAGTGGTTGAACAAGTTTACACTCCCACCAACAATGAAGTAAGGTTCCTTTCTGTCCACATCCCCTCCAGCATCTGTTGTTGTTAGAGTTCTTGATTATAGCCATTCTAACTGGGGTGAGGTGGTATCTCAATGTTGTTTTGATTTGCATTTCTTTTATGGCTAGGGAGGTTGAACATTTCTTCATGTGTCTATTGGACATCCTTCTTTCTTCTTCAGAGAAGTTTCTCTTCAAGTCTTTAGCCCATTTATTTATTGGGCAGTTGTTTCTTTGAGGATTTGGTGTTGGGGATTTAATTTTTTGAGTTCCAAGTATATTTTAGATATGAGGCCCTTGTCTGTTGTATGGCTAGTGAAGATCTTCTCCCAATCTGTAGGCTTTCTATTGATCTTGCTAGCTATGTCCTTTTCCATGCAGAAGCTGTGCAACTTCATGCAATCCCATTTGTACAACCTTTGTTTGATTTGTTGTGTTTCTGGGTCTCTTTTAAGAAAATTTTGGCCTGAGCCAAGGAGGCCTAGGGTTTCTCCTGTTCCATCCTATAATGTTTTCAGAGTGTCTGCTTTGACTTTGAGGTCTTTGATCCATTTGGAGTTGATTCTGGTGCAGGGTGATATATAAGGATCCAATTTTAGTTTTCTACAAGTAGTTAACCAATTTTGCCAGCACCATTTACTGAAGAAGCTCCTACATCAACAAATTGGAGGGATCTGAAACCAACAATTTAATGAGACATCTGAACCTCCTTGAAAAAGAGCAGCAAGATAAACCCAGTAGAATCTCTCTTATACCAGTTCTTGTCTATATTTTTTCACTGTGGTTGGTACCTACTCCTCCAGTTCAGAAAGGAATGCATATGTCCCTTTAGTAAACTGACTCCCACCTTGTATTTGGATATTTTCTGTTTATTTCTCTGGTGAATCACTTCCTTTCCCTTTCATGACACGTTCTTGGTTCATCTATCTCATCCCATGATATTAGCACTGTAGAGCAATGTTTAGTTAATCTCTCTAACTTTCATCATACTCCCAATTTAGCCATTCCTTTATCAACAATGTATTCTAAGTTATTTTTACTTCCTTGCCTTATTCTTTTTTCACACCTCATTTGTGTTCCCATTATTGGGAGAAATATTTTTTAAGCTTGCATTCTTGAATGGATGTATGTGTTTTAGAATCATCAGTGAGAGCTTATCAATCCATCTCAATTTGGCTTGTACATTTTACTGATAATCATTTTAATATAATCACCACCTCTTTCCTTTTTCATGTTTAAGATGATATCCTCTCTATCAAAGATAGACTAGATTTAGATTTGGTGGCATATGCACACAGATAAGGGATATAGATATTATTGCTGTAGATTTATATTTGTATCAGGTATTTTTATATACATTTAATTTTTCCAAAAAAGATTTTCATTATTCAAGTTTGAAATTCACCCTGTCCCCTATTGAATAAATTCTAAAATTGTTGGTTTGTTAATATACCTTTTATAATGTTTTATTGTCTGTACCTGCAGATTTCCTCATCTTAAACTCTTGCCTTATAGTTTCTATGGAAGCAGCATCAAACTATGTGAGTCCTTACATACACATTGCTATTTTTTTTCTTGTTACACCTGATTTTGTACTTAATCCTTTGCTCTATAGAATTCTTGTTCCTTCTTCAATTCCAGCTTTAACTTTGAACTCCTGTTTATGCTTTAAAAGTATTTCTGTGTTACTTCTTCATGGTTAGCCTTATCTAACAAGGCAGTGCTTTTCAGTGCTCCTGTTTTCATAGTGCCCTAAGCAAATCTCTATTTCTGAGTGCCTTATGTTGCTCTGCAGTCAAGTATTAGAGTGTATATCAGATTGTCACCCTCCTCCAGATCTTCTGGCTTTCTCCCCTGTATCTTTCAAGTATAGTATGGAGTTAAATGAGAGGCAGTGATTGGAAAACACATGGCAAATCAATTGCTTTAGAACGGTAAAGCTAGATCTTTTTCTATGTCAGGCTAAACTACAATCTTCTCCATTTGCACAGCTTTTACACCACTGCTTATTAAATGTTTACTAAATATTCACATTTTTTGTTTAGTATTTTCAGCTAAAAAAAATCAATGTCTAGGTGTTTGTATCAGGTCTTGGTCTTGAACTCAGGGCCTTGCCATTGTCCCTGAACTTTATGTGCTCAAGGCTATCATTTTACACTTGAGCAAATTTTGTTTCTGGCTTTTTGGTGGTTAATTAGAGATAAGATTCTCACTGACTTTCTTTCCTGGCCTGGCTTTTAAACCATGATCCTCAGATCTCAGCCTCCTCAGTAGCTCAGATTATAGGCATGAACCACTAGCACCCATCTGAGTATCTGGTTTTTATGATGAAATTTTAGCTTTAGGAAGATAATAATTATATTTCCTTCTGTTTCAGGAAAGCTGCCATCTCAGGAACCTCTAAGTTCTGAAAGTACATTGACTTTGATGGATGATTCTGGGTGTGATTTATCAAATGAACAAAGAACTGAACCTTTGGAGCCATCCTTGGATTCTACAGAGAGTTGTATATCTCTGCCCTTTCTACCATTGCCTCTTGTGAAAAAGCCTCATAGTACTCCAGAAAATCCTCTCTCTTCTCACATGCAGTTCTTGCAACATCTGCTTGAACTGAAGAAATTCATGGAATCGGGTACCCTGAAAACAGACTTAACTCATCTTGAAAAAGACTCTTCCACCATCTCTGATTCTGTTTTGCAGTTGCTAGATGGTTTGATCACTTTTTACCATAATCCCAGACTTCCTTTTTCAAACTTTTGGACAGAAGCTGTTGGTACTCTGGCTCAACTGGCAAGTGATTGCAATTTGTCTAATCTTATACTTAAAAAGTGTTATAAGAAGTTGGAAGAATTCAAGAAAACCCTACTACAGGCTATTTTAGAGACCAGCAATATAAATCGGGTAAGTAATACCAGCTTATGTATTCATGCTTTCTCAGTAATTTAATGAACATTTCCTTTTAGACATTAGTCTATTGTTGTTCTTTAGCCTTGTGGCTCAGAGTCAGGCCATGTTCTGTATCTGTTTGTAGTTCTCCACCTCTGACCTCTCATTACTGGTTAGAGTATACAGTTTTTTCCATGATACCTTTGCTCCAGGCATAATGCTTCCATATGTGTAACTAATTTTCCTCTTTGTTTTTTTAACCAGCATCTTCAAGATCTTCTTTTGTTTACCTTTACTTTTATTTTCTGTTACTAAATCATCTCAGTTTGTCTCAGAATATCTAACAATTCAGGTTTTTTTAACTATAATGTTTTGACTGTCAACATCTCGTGATGTTTACTTGTACTGTATTGAATTTGATTAGTAAGTCCCTAAAGGTCAAATAATATGAGTATCTGCATTTGACCTTTCCTTCAAGTGCTAGGCAGTTTTCCATTGCTTTGACAAAATAACTGAGGCAATCAACTCAAAACTTAAATGATTTCAGAGGTTTCAGCATATGGTCCTTTGATGACCTTGCCTTTGGGAGTATGGCAAAGGAAAGCCTAGGCAGAAATACGTGGCAGGGCAAAAAGCTGTTTCTCTCAAGAAGTCTGCAGCACAAATTAGAGAAGCAATGTAGCTTCCCCATATCCCTTTCAAGAGTATGCTCCCAGTGACACAGCTTCCATCCACAAGGTCCTCTTTTCTAGAGATTCCATTATCTCTCCATAGGCCACAGGATGGCAATGAAGTATTTAGCATATGAGCCTTTGAGAGCCTTTGAGAGCATTCCAGATGTAAGCTATAATACTTTCTAAGTAGCACAATGCTTCATGAACATGGTTAATAAAACATAATAGAATATAGTGTCTGAGGAACACATACTGTAAGGCATTTTTTTTGGTTGGGCTTTTCCTTTTTTAACACAAATTTAGTTAACTCAGATTCTTTGTAAACAAGAGATATGGAGGGAATGTGAACTTGTTTTGTTATTTGATTTGAGACATAATGGAGTTTCTTTTACATATTACTTTCCATCTTTTTATTGTCAGATCCTTTATTTGGAAAACCAAAATTTCTTTCCATTTTAAACTTTTTTGATTTTTTAAATTGTATTTTACTGTAAAAACACCATGGGGGGGGTTACAATTACATGAATAAGGTAATGAGTACATTTCTTGTCACATTGTTGCCCCCTCCTTTGTTTTTCTCCTACTATTCCTTACCTCTTCCACCCCACCCCCTCCACCCCCCAGCCCCCACCAGAAGTTGTAAACTTATTTCCAACATAGTGTCTTGTATCATTTTTACAATGGGTCATTCTATGTCCTTGTTTCAGCGTTTTGTTAGTCCCCTTCCCCTCCCAAAATTAGATAAATATATATATATATATATAAGATGCAGGGTACCAAAATGGACAGAGGATATACCATAGGGGGAAGAACATACAAAAGAAACAAAAAATTTACATAGTAAATTACAAACAACAATGACAAAGAAAACCTCTTGTTTCCACATCTTGAGGTTCATTTCGTTTAGCATCATATTATATGGTTATATGGACATAGCTTTTGAGCTTTTCTGCTCATCTAGTAAGATTATCTTAGACAAATACTAATTATTGCAAATAAGGGAAATCATGGGAGCTATATTTCTTTGGATTTGGCTTAATATGATTTTCCATTTTAATATTTTTAATTTACTTCCAAGTCCACAGAGTAGCTTATGAGGTCTAACTTACTATTTATTCTATTGTGGGATAAAAGTTTTTGGGTTTTGTTTCTTTGGGCATTTTCTTATTGCTTCTCTGTAATATCATGATGTTATGCTCAGCTTTTATACTTAGAGATGGTTTGCATTTTCAGAACTCTGATAAAATTTGAGCTGATGGAGTAATGATTGAATATATATATGTATGTATATGTATATATATGTGTGTGTGTGTATATATATATATATATATAGATATATATATATATATATGTTCTTTCTGTCTCTATTAAGGTATGATTGAATTAATACCTTAGAAAAAGTGTTAATTATGCTCTTGACATTTGAAAAGATATATCATTTTCTGCCCAGGAATCTAAAATCTTTTTCTGTTGGACATAGTCAATCAGGAATTCAATATCAGATTTTCTGTCATTGTATTTCAGCTTATGTCTAATTTTTTTTCTGTTGCTGTAACAATACTTCAGAGAAAGGAATTTATAAAGAAAAAAGTTTTTTTTTTGTTATTTTTTTTTTTGTCGGTCGTGGGGCTTGAACTCTGGGCCTGGGCGCTGTCCCTCAGCTCTTCAGCTCAAGGTGAGCGCTCTACCACTTGAGCTACAGCGCCACTTCCGGTTTTCTGGTGGTTTATTGGAGATAGGAGTCTCATGGTCTTTCCTGCCCGGGCTGGCTTTGAACCGCGATCCTCAGATCTCAGCCTCCTGAGTAGCTAGGATTAAGGCGTGAGCCACCAGTGCCCGGCTAAGAAAAAGGTTTATCTAGCTCTAAATTGTAGAGAATGATAGATACAACATGGATCTGTTTTACCTCTGGCAAAGCCCTTCCCACTGTATGAACATGATATAGAGCATCACCTGGAGAAAGCTGTTGGCTCTGATCTCTCTTCCTTTTCTCATTAGGCATTATTGCCATTATAAGGTCCTTTCCCTCATGCCTTCATCTAACATAGGAATATGGGGATTAGGCTTTCACTTTTTTTTTGGTCAGTTGTGGAGCCTGAACTCTGGGCCTGGGCACTGTCCCTCAGCTCTTTAGCTCAAGGCTAGCACTCTACCACTTGAGCCACAGTGCCACTTCCAGCTTTTTCTGCTTATGTGGTACTGAGGAATTAAACCCAGGGCCGTAGGCATGCAAGGCAAGCACACTACCACCAAGCTACCTTCCCAGCCCAGGGAGGATTAGGCTTTCAACACATAAACTTTTGAGAAACACATTCAAACCCGGCAAATATACAACCTGGCTCTTAACTATCACAGTGGAAATCAAATAACTAATATGACTCAATTCTTTTGGTATATTTTTCATTTTCTCTTTTAAAATTACATTAAACATTATTGACATTTTTATGTCTTACTAGAGTCTCCAGCTGATTAATGTTTCTTTTAGTCTAATCATTCCCTCATATAAGGTTTGGAGCATGGTATGATTTATGCTCACTCAAAAGTATTCTTGAGAATTGTGTGGACATAAGAGAAGAGCAAGCTTGTAAAAGAATTTCATATGATGATACAGATGGTTCAGAAGTGATTATTTGTGATATTGTTTGCTGTTGTGACAACCATTACTGAATAGTTGGTCAACATAGAAGAAGTGAATCAATAGCTTTATGGAAGTGGTAATTACTGCATTCAGAAACGCATAATTATAATATTATTCACTACATTTGTATAATGGATATTAATTTATAAATACATTTTAATGACATTCTCTTGTTTCTTTCCCCTCCAAAGAAAAAGCATCATATTGTTGTAATTTTATAACTATCATCATTATTCACATTATTATTGTCCAGATACGTTCATAAATGTTGATTCATTATTGAAAAATTGGCACTTATTCTTTACAAATACTTTCCTGTCTCTTTAGCTTATCTTTGATAAAAGCATGTCCTTACAAAAGAATATATTCTGACATGAAATACATTATAACTGTTATTGGGACTATACTTGATAGAACAAAACAAAGTATTACCATTTGGAAAAAAAGATTACTTCTAAGAATCTTATTTTCATAGATTGAAAGGGCTTAATCAAATTGTATGGCTTAAAAACTTGAGTCCTGCTCTTGATTTCATTGAAGTGAATTTATATATGATCAATATGGTAGGAAAATATGTGGTATGAACACTTAAATATTCTGACAGAGGGATTTCTCATATTTATTATTCATGTAAAAACACTAAATAGAATAAGTCTTCAAGAACACGTTCTCAATAAGTTCGATAGTAAACTTATTCTGATTATAACTTCATTTTTAAAAAATTATCAGTAGAAACATAATAAGTTTCAGAAACTGTATCAGATGTTACGACTATGTGTATTGCAAGTATTGGCTATTGAAATGAGGTGCCCTGGGAATTCTTTAATATTTGTTTAATTAAAATTATTTATTAATATAGATGGGAAAATATATGATTTATACTTTTATAAGTTTTGGTAAATATTTTTGCTATTTTAGGAACATTATATTTACAGAAAAATAATTTTACATTGTTGGTGAATCTTACATTTGTTTTATATTTTCAATAAAACCATTAGTGTGGGACTAGAAGAATTAATCTACAATGAAGTGTTTTAAAAATTAATGTCTTGAATCCATATACCTAACAGGAATCAGCACAAGGCTACTTCTAGTGCTCTGGGAAACCATCTTAACTTGGGGGGTGGAGTGCTCTTGTGTTCACAGACCCCAGTATGTCCTGTTTACTGCCAGCTTGTGTTATTTAGGTAATATCTGACTGATATCCTGAAGGTTCATATATATATATTTTTCCCTCACAATTCTTGCATTTTCAAACTTCAAACTATGTTTCCTTCCATGACTGGAATCCACTAATTGTAGAATAGGCCACCATAGGATATCAAGTTCAACACCAAAATGGTTGAGATTATACTTAGATTTTTCAAGAGTAGTTTTGCTTCAAAATGTTTGTTTTTAAGAGGTTTCAATGATAATATGTATTAAGGTACATATCAAAATCTTTATCATTGAGATTTTAAACATTTAGTAGCTAAGTCTTAGATATATAATAGTGAATTATTAGAAAACTTCCTCCTCCGATTTTTTTTATCCTTTTAGCCATAAAACAGTTCTTAGACATATTAATTGCAAAATAGCATTATAATAAATTACTTCAATGTAGACAAAAATTAAAGTATTTTGTTTGTATGGAGTCAGAATAAAGATCCCTTCAAACATTTTCACATTCAAATTCCTGAAACCTGTGAATATGTAATATGTTACATGATGGGAATGTGAGGTTGTTAATTATATGCCCATCTTGGACCATCTTTCTAAATGAAGAGAAAGGAAGGGGACACAAAGCAAAGAATGAAGCATCAAGCCTCTAGAAGGATGATCTTGATCTTTTGTTCTTTTAAATATTTATATTTTATTTACTTTTTCAATAATTATGTGAGGAGCACCTATAATAGAGCTGGTATTGTCTTCAGTTCTGGGGCTATGGTAGAGAACAAAGCAGACAAAGCTCTTGCTATAAACCAGCCTTCATTCTTGTGGATAAATGTGAACAATGAAACATATTATGTATATCAAATAGCAATAAGTCTATGGGGAGAAACATGGAACAGGTCAGGGAGCAAAGAAACTTCTAGTGCACATGCTAATTGATAGTAGCCATCCTATATGGGGTCTACAGGGAAACCCTTTTTAGGAGATCAAAAGAAGTAAGGATCAAGCCTATAGGTTTGTTTAATTTCAGTTTTTATGTTCTTGAGACAGAGTTTCACTATGTCACATAGGCATATATGGAACTCATTATGTAACTTGAACTGGCCTTGGATTTGTAATCTGCTTCAACTTAGAGTATCTTAAAAATGTTTTAGGTATTAATCCCTTCCCAGATAAATAGTTTGAAAATGTTTCTTCCAATATTGTCTTTTATCTGTTGATGGTGATCTTTGCTATAAAGAAGCTTTTTAGTTCAATGAAGTACTTGCTTTTATTTCTTGTAACTTGGGTGTCATATCTGAAAGATCATTGCCTATACTCATATTTTCTCCTCAATTTCTTCTCATATTTTCTGCTAGTAGATCTATGGGTTCAGATCTTACATTTAAATATTTCGTGTTTAATTTTTTTGACTGATTTTCATGTACTTTTTTTTTTTGTCGGAGCTTGAACTCTGGGACTGGGCGCTATCCCTGCACTCTTCAGCTCAAGGCAAGTGCTCTACCACTTGAGCCACAGCACCACTTCTGGTTTCCTAGTGGTTTCTTGGAGATAAGAGTCTCACAGCCTTTCCTGCCCGGGCTGGCTTTGAATCATGATCCTCAGATCTCAGCCTCCTGAGTAACTAGGATTAGAGGCGTGAGCCACTGACGCCCAGCATACATTGAGTTTTATGTATTCATTTCATTCGTTTTAGACATTTTATTCACATATATTAGTTGTTTGAGGGGTTTCATTGTGACATTTCCATGCATACTCACAGTGCACATTGTTTGAACTCATCTCCTTTATCACTTTCCCATATTCTCCCTTCCCCTTTCTTTCTTTTTTTTTTCTTTTTGGGTCCAGTAATGGGGCCTGAACTCTGGGCCTGGGCACTGTCCCTCAGCTCTTCAGCTCAAGGCAAGTGCTCTACCACTGAGCCACCTTCCCAGCCCCTCCCTTCCCCTTTCTTAAAAAAATCTTTTCAACAAATCTCAATATTCTATTTTCACATGAGTATGAATTGCTTCAACCAAATTAGCACTTATTCATTCTTTACCCTCCCACTCCTTTTAGCACACATCCAAGAAGACATACTCATGTCATTCCATTTTTAGATAGATATATGATAGTTTATCCACTATTGATGTTCCTCTTTCATCTCTTTTCTTCTCTTCCTTCCCCCTAATACCCTCAAACAGTCCTACATTGTATACCTGTTCTCTTTGATGTCTGTCTCTATCTCACTATATCTCTCTATATATGATACATTGTTAATGTAATAAATATGAAATATGTATGTATAAAATTATATTAAATGTGTGTTTAAAATATATAATCATGTGTGTATCTGTGTATCTATATATCCATGCATCTTTAAAGTTTAACTTGCACATCTGAGAGAAAAATATGTGACCTTTTCCTTTCTGAACCTGATTTTTACTTAACATGTTGATATACAGGTCTATGCTTTGCCTGAGAATAACCTAATTATGGGTGAATAGTACTCCACGTGTGTGTATACACACACACACACACACGCACATTCACACACACACATACACTTCATATTTTTAATTGATTCATCAGTTGTAGGGTATCTGAGCTGCCAACATAGCTTCATTATTATGGATAGTGCTGCAATATACATGAGTATAGAAGTGTATCTATTATATTCTGACTCACAGTCCTTCAGATACACATCTGAGAACAGTGTCTCTGGATCCTATGGGAGTTCTGATTGCAGTTTTTTGATAAACCACCATACTGTTTTCCATAGTGGTTATAATGACATCCATTCTCACCAAAAGTGTTTGAAGGTTTCCTCCTTAATGCATCTTCTCCAGCATTTGTTGTTTATGTGCTTGTTTATGGCCATTCTGGGAGATTACATATCAATATCAAATACTGTAAATTGCAAAGAAAAACATGTAAGATATCAGGAGATAGAAACATTGATGTCATTAATGTACAAAGTCAATATTATGAAAATGGCTTTATTACCAAAAGCAATTTGTATGTTTAACACAATCCCCATCAAAATTCCAGTGCCTTCATTACTTGAACTGAAACACAAAATACAAAAAAAAATGCCCAAGCATGTGTGTAAAAGAAAAGAGCATTCCTGGAGATAAGAAATTACCTGATTTAAAACTATGACAAAACTATGGTAATAAAAACAGCATCTTACTGGCACAAAAAAAGACAGGTAGATAAATGGAATAGAATCAAAGATCTAGAAATAACCATAGTTATAACTAGTTGGTTTTTTTGATACAGGCACAAAGAAAAACATACTTTGGAGAAGATAGTTTTGTCAAGCTATACTGCTAGACAACTGAGTATCCACATGTGCAAGACTGAAACTAGGTCCCATTCTTTCACTTGACACTAATATCAAATTAAAGTAGATCAAAGGATTTAATCTAAGACCTAAAACAGAAAAAAATTAAAAAATCCTGGGCTATACAGGCTCTGGCAATAACTAGCCTTGAGCTGAAGAGCTGAGGGACAGCACCCAGGCCCAGAGTTCACGCCCCACAACCGGAACCCCCTCCCCCCCCAAGAAAAAAAAAAGAATGTACAGAGAGCTACTAAAGCTAAACGTCCAAACAACACCTGATTAACAAATAGGCAAAAGAAATACAAATGGCCAATAAATACATGCAGAAACTTTGGACATCTGGCCAAAATGGGAATGCAAATCAAACCCTCATTTATATTCTTCTGCATATAGATATTTAATTTTCCTGATACAGTTTGTTGAAATGTCTATTCTTTCCACATTTTGTATCCTTGACTCTCTTTTCAAAGATGGATTGACAATATATGAGTCATCTGATTTGCAGACCTCCAATTCTTTCACTTTTATTTTTCTATTCTTATTCTATTCGAATCTTTGGTTCTATTCTAGTCTATTCCATCTATTCTATTTTCTTTTCTGTTATGCTAATCATTTGTATGACTGTTTTTGTGCCAATAATACACTAGTTTAAAATATAGTTTTGCAATATTTTGAAATCAGAAAGTGGTATGCCTCCAGTTAAAGTCTTACTCAAGATTTCTTCACCTATTTGGTGGTCTTTTGTGATTTTATAGGAATTTTAGGACTTTTTTTATTTCTTGGAAGACTGCCATTGATATTTTGATACAAACATGCAGAATCTGATGATCATTGAAATTTTAACAGTTTAATTATTCTAGTTGATGAACATGGTATGTCCTTTGATTTATCTGTACTTTTATTCACCTGTGTTTTAAAATTTTCTTTATGAATATTGTATAAATTTCAGTATGCAATTACTTTGTCTTTAAAATTTATTCCTGTTTTCATTATTTAGTATTTTTTAACTTCTTCCATGGTTTGTTGTTTTAAAATATGTTACACATTTATATATAGAAGTATTATATAGAGAGATTTATGCATAATTTTACTTCTTTTTCTCCAATTTGTATGTCTTTTCTTGGTTTTCCTTCTGTTTTTCGATTGCTTTTGCAAGTTCTTCTAGAATTTTGTTGGAACAAAGTTGTGAGAGTGGATATCTTTTCTTTCTTTACGATCTTGAGGGAAGGCTGTCTGTATTGATTATATCATTAACTAGGGTTTTTCATATGTGGGCTATCTATATCTATTTTGTAACAGTTTTTTTGGGGGGGTCCGGTTGTAGGGCCTGAACTCTGGGCCTGGGCGCTCTCCCTCAGCTCTTCAGCTCGAGGCTAGCGCTCCACCACTTGAGCCACAGCACCACTTCCGGCTTTTTTCTTTTTTCTTATGTGGTGCTGAGGAATCGAACCCAGGGCCTCAGGCATGCAAGGCAAGTGCTCTACCACTGAGCCAACTTCCCAGCCCTTTTTTTTTTTTTTTAACAGTTTTAATGATGAATGTGTATCATCAAATCCCTATCTGTTGAAATGAAGTGAACATTGTTTTTGCCTTTCTTTTTTTCCATCACTGTGCTTCCTACATTTAGTGATTTATTTTAATGTATTGAGGATAATTCTGCATGGTCACTGATCAGGACAATTATATTTTTACTGTGCTGTTAAGGAATTGTTTCATTCTAAGGTCATCAAAGATACTATAAGACCAAGGTCTTATAATGTTTTCCCTTGTTTGTATCAGGATGATGCTGGCCTTTTAAGATGTGTTTGGACATTTTTCTTCTTTCATATTTAAGAGGAACTGAAGAATCATTTATATTAATTTTTTATTTGAATGTTTGGTAGATTTCACCAATGAAGCTATCAAGACCTTTGTCGGGAGAATTTTTTTTTCAGCCATGGGGCTTGATCTCTGGGTCTGGGCACTATCCCTGAGCACTTCAGCTCAAGGCCACTGCTCTACCACTTTGAGCCAGAGTGCCACTTCCAGTTTTCTGGTGGTCAATTGGAGATCAGAGTCTCATGGGACTTTCTTGTCCTGGCTAGCTTTGAGCCTCCTGAGTAGCTAGGATTACAGGCGTGAGCCACCAGTGCCTGGTAGTGTTGGGAGATTTTTGATTATTGACTGAATGTGACTAAATGTTATTGATCTTTTCAGAATTATTCCTCTTGATTTGGTTTGTGTAAATTTTATATTTCTCAAATTTTATCCTTTTTAATGTTATTCCTTTTGTTACCATGTAAGTATTCCTATGAATCATTTAACATTCATTTTGTATCACATACCTCCATTATAAAGGAGGTATTCCTAATCTTATTTATTTAAATCTTCTTTCTCTGTTTCTTAGTCTGGCTAGGGATTGACAGTTTTCTTTTCAAAAATTATCTTAGCTTTGTTACTTTTTGCCTATTGTTCCTTTGCCTATCTGTTCCTATCTTTCTTACTAATTTTTATTATTTCCTTCCTCTCAGTAAATTTAAGCTTAGTTTATTTTCTTTAGTGGACTTTAATAATATTCCACTTAAAATAAGTAGAACATCTAGACAGATAGTCAATAAACAGCTCACTTGAACAACAATATAGATCAAATGGTTTTAGCTGACAGATGCAGAACTCTTCACTCAACAGCAGCTTCTTGCGCACATACAGACTTCTCCAGAATAGGTCACATTTTAGGTCATAAATCAAACTTTACTTAATGTTAGATGACAGCATTCATTCCAATGATCTTTTCTGACCATGGGGGTATAAAATTAGAATTCAATAATAATAAGTAGAATAATAGAGAGATTCTACAAGAAGGGGAAACTAGAGGCAATATTTCATTCTGGTGATCAAAGTGAAAATCAAAGGTGAATTTCAAAATTTTTGAAGACCAAGGAAAATGAAAACAGCCAAAGCTATGAGCTGCAGCAAAAACAAAAATAGTAGTAGAAAAGTGTATAGGTATAAATGTATACATTAAAAAAGAAGAAGGGTCTCAAATGAAAACTTTTAAGGTGCTGTTTTTCTTTTTTTCCAGGGTAGGGAGTACCAGTCCTACAGTTTAAACTCAGGGCATGGGTGTTACCCCTGAACCTTTGTGCTTAAGACGAGAGCTTTACTATTTGAACCACAACTCCACTTTCGGCTTTTCTCTTTTTTTGGTGTTAATTGTAGATCAGAGTCTCATGGATTTTCCTGTCCTACCTTGCTTCAAACTACCATCCTCTGTTCTTATCCTCCTGAGTAGCTAAGAGAACAGGCATGAGCCACCAGCACCTGGAAGTTTTATACACAGAGATTAGTAGCTTAACTCAAGAGTCACCAGAACTTTTATTTATTGACCATAACACTAGATAAGATAGCTAATCTCAGGTTCCACAAAAGTAACAAGGAGGTAGAAAATGTCACCACCCCATAGAGCTGTTGGAGAATTTTTGCTGGGAAAATGCAGATGAAGTGATCAGCATAATACCTGCAGCTAGTTGTTGCTGCTCTTGTCCTTGAAAATATCCCTATCTCTTCTCCATTGTGCCTGGTATAAAGCACAATTAAGGGTCCTGTTTTGTTCTTAATTGGAAATAAACAGTTGAACATAAGTGATTAAATTATATTTCCTACCCCCATATACCTAAGCTCAGTCAGCTGACGTCAGCAACATTTCTTACTGACATGCTTATGGTTTTCCTGGTGTGCCTCCAGGAGTTAGGATATAGGATGCTATTTCTTATTATCTTAACTACCCGTCTGCAGTCATAGCTTTCCAGTAACCAAGGCGCTTAGTAGAGCTTCAGATCATTTTTCCCTTCCGTTTTAATTATGGAAATCTACTGTAACCTAGCTGTTTGATGGGCACACTTTCACTTACAGATTGTGAGATCCCCTTGCTGTGAGAGCTCTGTTACATAGCATTTCTGATCTAGATTTTATAGCTGGTGACTCCCTTATAGCTGATGATTCCCTCAAAATGACAGGCTTGTCATTTTGGCTTGGATCACAATGATTTCTTGCTTAGACTGCCTTCAGGCAGTCGATGGATAATTGTGAAGAATATGTTTCATGAAATCTGATCTCTTTTTTACCCCTAGTGGTATATTGAAATTCATTCATGCTGTAATTGCATTGACCAGTGAAATCTATTGACTTTTTAATTTAATTCAGTTCAGGTAGCCACATTTCTTGTACTCTGTCATGACTTGGAACATCATTTCACTGACAATACAGATTCTCTTTCCAGTTTACATTTTCCAAAAGCCTTATTCCCCATGCCTTTCACTGTGGCTGTTGTTGGAGGTAGCCATCCATTTGTTAAAGTTGTCCTCAAGGACTTTAAAGGCTACTCACACTAAGTTGGCTTTATTTTCAGATATACCTGGGGAAACATAAGTAGAGGTGAAGATTAAGTTACCATACCTTTTCTCTTTATGTTGATCAGAATTAAAATAAAACTGCATATTTTCTTACTGTTTTAGTTTAAATTTGATAATCATATATTGAAATATTTGTGTCATTGCTACGATCTTAATACTACTTTTGGTCATTACATCAGTATGTAAATAAAAAATTCCTTGGGTTTTCAAATATTTAATATATATATGTTATATTATACATTATAATTTATACATTAGAATAGGATGCACTATAATTTCAAAAGCACTTCCATATACCCGTTCCAACAACACATTTGTTTTGCTATGGTTGTTATTACTGTCTTCAAGCTATAAATGAAAATACTTACATCAGGCAGGCTGAAGGACTCAGACAAGGACTGGAATCAACACTGAGGTATATGCTACAATTTTTTTCTTTCTACTCTGTCATATTTCAGTCATTAATTGAAAACCTGCCTATGTGTTTCTTTATTTCTAAATTGAAAAGAAGCTCACATCTGTATTGGGTGAAAATATTTTTTGGAAATAAATTATACTTCTCTGAATAGCATAAGGATAATATTAACAGTTTGGTTGGGTAAGTTGCTACATTTTCTTGTGTGCAACAATTTATGTTTATAAAGAACATTAAGAAAAAAGTTCTTCTCTGGCACAATGTAGAATCACCTTGTTTTCTTTATTGGCTATAAATAACCATGTGTTGGAAACTTTGTAATTGCATTGTAGAGCCTTGTAACCCTGGTTTCTAATTGAATATAAATTATGTGGCTTTGCTTTTGTCTATATAAAAGTATCTTCTGCCATGTTTTTACAAGTTTTGTGTAATACCTTTTAAAATTTTTCAGAAGACTTATACATGAAAATTTGAGTTTATCATTTTTAGTTCTTTTTTTTTTCAGAGTTCTCTGTTTAAAGAATACCCTGAAGGCCATAAAAATTATTAAAAGTAAAGGAGTAAATAAGAAAAAATAATAGAGGGCATGGATTTGATCAAATTACATAATATGCATGCCCAAGCCCCAGAAAACAGCACACACACACACACACACACACACACGCAGACACACACATGCACACACACACACACACACACACACACACACACACACCAAAAAAAAAAAACAACCAAGTGAATATCAAAGACCAGCATGCAACTCAGTGAAAGAGTATTTGCCTCAGGAGTCCCTGGGTTTGATTCACAGAATGTGTACACACACTACATGTCAAACCCATGTCAAAATCATTAAATGTGCTCCAATGAGTCAGAGTTATGAAGACCAACATTTGTAATAAAGAGAATATGCTTTTAAATACATGTAATTTTATTATTAAAGAAAAATATTGAAATTAATGACTTTAATATATTTGCTGCCACTGCATTTTATGTGAATTATATACTGGTCATTTATTCATTTATTATTGCATTTGTTATCTTTCTAATGATTATGATCTGTCCGCATCAATGCAGTTTGATTTCTCAGCTATGTGAATGATTTCCCACAGCATGTGAGTGCCTTTCCTTTAATACACATTAAATCCTTGCAACAAAATATGCGCTCCAGGGACCAGCTGTGTTGTCATCACGTGGGATATTGTTAGAAATGCAAGTTTGCCAGGCACTGGTGGCTCAAGCCTCTAATCCTAGTGACCCAGGAGGCAGAGATCTGAGGATTGTGGTTTGAAGCTACATCTGGAAAATCCTTGAGACTCTAAGCTCTAAATAACCAGCAACAAAAGAAAACAAAACAAAACACTGAGCGTGGAGCTGTGACTCAAATGATAGAGCACTAGCCTTGAGCAAAAATGCTTAGGGACAGTACCCAGTCCCTGAGTTTAAGCCCCGGCACCTGCACCATAAAAAGTGGGATCTCAATCTCCATTATAAAACCATATAATTTAATTCAGCATTTTAATAAGTCTCCAGGTAGTTCATAGTCATTAAATTTTAGAAGCATTGCATGAAAAGACAGATTTAGATTCCAACTCCTCCTCACTCATTATGGCTATATTTATTGAATTTTTGCCACATGCTTTGCATGGATCACTTCATGTAATCTTTATGACATCTCAGAAAGGTTATCATTCCTCTTTTACAAATCAGAAAACTGAGGAGAAAGGGGTTAAATAATTCCCATGAAAAAGCTAAGCAGGCCCTTCTACTAACCCAGTCAGGCCTACATAGGCTGTCATTAAACAAAATATTTGCTCTTTTCTTAAAGCTTCAGCTACCTTACTTTTAGCCCCTACTATCTCAAGGCTCTGTATTCTATCACTGCCTTTAACCTCAGAGAGCTCTGTTTTTCCTATACTATAACCAAAATGTCTGGGTGAGAATGTTATTCATCTTCTCCGTGCCTCTGTCTTTTCCATGGTTATCCATGTGGATTTTGGTTCTGTGTGCATATATGATATGCCTGTTGTGTGTCAGCTCTGAGGAGAACAGAAAGAGGAAAATAATATGAATGCACCTGCAGCCTGGCTTCTGGCATTTAGAATTCCTATAGGAAATAAAACTCCAAATATTGGTTCGGATTAAGGAATAGAAAGGAACTTGATTCTCATTTGGCATCCTAAAACAATGAAAAGTAGACAACCCTTCACTACCAGCATGTCTCTAACTGTATATTTTTTGTCTTTTCTTTTTTATTGGTACTGGGGATCGAACCCAGGATGTTGCACTTGCTAGGCAAGTGCTTTGCCACTGAGCTACATCCCAGCCCTCAGCATGTCTCTATATGATGGTAAGCCTGAGGAAAAAGATCCAGCTTTGAAAAATATGGCATTTGTGTGCTCAAAGTGTTGCAGCAGAGGTACTGGGTTACAGTTACATAATAAACCACGCTTACTCAGGATACAGAATTTAAGGAATTTAGTAAATGTTCACCTACTTTTTTCTGTCTCAAATGCTTTTCATTGGAGTGAACATTCACAATCACAAAATATAAAAATGAAAGCATTTTGAAGAGTTTGCTTAAATACGATTAAGATTTTGATCAGCTGGCATTCAGTCATTTTATATTTTGATAAAATAGGAAGTTTTTTTTTCTTTTTTGTCGGTCGTGGGGCTTGAACTCTGGGCCTGGGCGCTGTCCCTCAGCTCTTCAGCTCAAGGCGAGCACTCTACCACTTGAGCTACAGCGCCACTTCCAAAATAGGAAGTTTTTAAATGGCAGCAGTCAGATGTTGTATTCAATGGGAAAGGGAGTGCAGCTGAGATTCGAATAGAAAGATTGTGTCCATGTTTCATACTTCACACTTTAATCCATTGTCATTTATAAACAAAGGATTGATACGTGTAACTGCATTAGAATGTGAAGTATAGCATTGCTTATGCATGCTGGGTACATGACAATAACAGAATAACTGTCAGTGTTCAATAAATAACCTATTGTCTCAAACTGCTAATTCTTTTAATCAAGGGCTTGGCACCCTCAGATTTATAGCAGTCTATAAGTGAGGAACTGCAACACATATAATAATAGGCTACTAGTAGAATGGGTTTATGTCTTTGTTTTACTCAAAGGGCACATTATATACATTTTCCAATCACTGTGAAAGTTGAAATCTGTTCTCCCTATTTTCTAGCAATAACAAAATCCAATACATTTAGACTCATTTAAGAGAAAGACGATAGTTGGATGAATCTGGATGCAAGTGAGCATATGTGTAATAATAGTAACTGGAAGCATAGTATTTTCTGTAGTTGATTTAGTGTGAGCTTTCAGGTACTAGAATAAACACTGATCCTCTCAATCTGAAGGTAAATTTCCCCAGTTTAAGCAATTTTTTAAGGAAACCTAGCAAACTGAGAAGCTATGGCCCACTGATTTTTTTCTTTTGCAATTATAATGGTGGCATAATCTGACTCAGCAATCTGGAGACACCTTGTTTATGTATAAATGGTATAGATCAATGCCTTTTCTTGATGCATTTCAACACTGAGCACGACGCTTCATTTTGCATAAAGTAATTAAACACCAAGGGAATTATTACTGAAGAAACACTATATCCTTAGGTGCCGGCATGTCAATTAAATCTGGCAGAGCGACAATTCAATCACAAGGGTTATTAAGAAGCTTTGTAAAAGTTGCAGTCTAGGAACAGCAAATGACTGGATGCTGAGCATTGTTAAATGTAAATGTCAAATTAAATTGACTTGCCCTCTAGTGGTGTTTCAGAATTCCATATTTGCTGGCACAATTTCACTTCTTCTAATCCAATAAATGAAAGAAAAGATATACTGGATCATGTAGGTATTGTTCAGTTGCCATGCTAGGAAACCCCTGCTAATTCTATTCTGCTCGTGTTCTAAAAGGTAACTTCTGCAAAGTTTCCAAGAAATATGTTGCAAAGTATATAGCATTTTCATGGACCGAGGCTTGCTCATACCTGCTTCTTCCATTCCACTTACTTTTATGACCTAAATTTTGCTCCTAAAATTCTGTTATCAGGTAAGTATTTGGAAGATGAGTACTGAATTGAAAAAAATCACTAGGAATTTGGATTCGGGAATAATTTTTTTCACCTACTAGAAATTCTCATGACCTCCCTGAGACCATATTGTCATTTGAAAATGGATTAGAGACAGATAAAATTATATTTGTGGAGGCATTTAGTATTTATGCAAATATGATTATTTTATTGTTTAATGCACTCGATTGCTCTCTCTCTCTCTCTCTCTCTCTCTCTCTCTCTCTCTCTGGATTAAGAGATGATTTACAAAGGTCAAATTTATCATTCAAATTCTTGTAAAGACTTGTTCCAAGCAATTCCCTAGCATACATGCCTGCTTGGGATAAATAATTTGATGTAGAGAAGTATCATATTTTCCATATTTGCGATACACTCTTGGGAAGAGAAACTGACATAACAAGAATGATAGGAAGTAGAACTTTGAAGAAAGGCAATGGTAGGACTTTCTCATTTTTCCCTCCATTCCTACTTTATGTTCTTATATGATTCTGCAAAGGATTGATTTAGAATATAACGGCAAAAGCAAGGTATGTAAGAGACAGATGATGTGGGAGCCATTGAGCATTTGCTAGTTTATTTTTATGAGACAGTAAGAGACAATACTAGCATTGAACTTGGGGGAAGAAAACTTTCCTTACGAGAGACTTTAACCTCAGGATAAGGCTTACCAAATAAATTGAACTTTGTTTAATTTTATAGGTCCTATATGTGTTGAAATTTATGCATTTTATATATAGTTTACCAATGTGTTGGAATATGAATTTTCAACATATTCCCTAAATGTTCTTCTAGATTTTAATGGTATCTGTAGTAATATCCCCTTATTATCTCTCACTTCATGAATTTGGGTCTTACCTTTACTTCTTAGTTTGACTAAAAGTTTTGCCAGTCTTGTTTTACTTTTTCAAAGAGCCAGTTATTCATTTCATAAATTCTTTGTAGTATGCTCTGATTGCAGCTCTGTTAATTATTTCTTCTACTAATTTGGGGTTGGCTTGTTCTTGCTTTTCTAAGACTGAAATCCATCAGTAGATTATTTCCTTAAGATCTCTCTGACTTTTGAATATAGACTCACATAGCTATAAATTTCCCTATTAAAATTGTCTTTCTGCTATCTCAGAGATTCTTCTAAGGTCTATTTTCATTTGATTTTAGGAAAGTTTTAGTTGTTCAATTTCCATGTATTTGTGTAGTTTTTATAATGTCTTAAGTTTTTATTCCCGATTTTACTCTGTTGTGGTTTGATAAGACACTGAAGAATTATTTCAGCATTTTGTACTTTTTAAAATGTGTTTTATGACCTAAAATATAATCCATTTTAGGAAACCGTTCCATGAGCAGCTGAGAAGAATATATAATCATGGCTCTTGGATGGATTCCTCTGTGGATAGCTGTTACAGCCATTTTCAGCAATGCTGCAGTTTAACTTAATGTTTCCTTATTTTCCTGTTTCTTTGGATGATCTTTCCATTGATAGATATGTCGATGACAGTGCATACTGAATCTCCCATTATTACTGCATGTGGACATATCTGCCTCTTTATGTTGAGTAGTGTTTGTTTTATTAAATTGGGTTCAGTGCATGTATTTATAATTACTATATGGGAGCCATCTTTTTCTCTTGTGGCTAATGTTGAAGTCTAGTTTGTAATATATAACTATTCCGGCTTTCTTTCACCTTCCATTTCTATGTATGTCACTTTTCATCCGTTCACTGACAGTCTGTAAGTACCTTTGCAAGTGAGGAGAGTTTCTTCCTGACCAAAAAGTTAGATATTGATTTTCAGTCCAATCAACTAGTATGTATCTTTTAATTACAAAGTTAAGACCAATTATGTTAGAGCTAGTTTTGAGGAGTATGTGCTGATTCTCATAATTATGTTTTGTCTCTTCTTGGTTGATTCAAGTACTGTTTGTTCTTTCCTTTCTTCCTTTTTCATAATAGGAATTTGGTAGTTTGTTGAATTAAATGTTTGATTCTTTTCTACTTCTTATTTGCCCTTTTCTCTTCCAATCATAAACTCCTGTCTTGAGCTCTTCTGTTTGGACCTGTCTTTCTTCATCAAGTATGTCTAGAATTCCTGTAAATATTTTCTACAATGCTAGTTTAATGGCCCTGAGATGCTTCAGATTGAGCTTAATTCTGAAGGTTTTCACTATTCCATTGATTTTTAAATGACAACTTTATGTATATATTTTGTGGATTCTGAGTGTGGATCTCTTATGTTCTAGTGTTCTCAAAATTGAGAATGATGATCACTCATTTCCTTTAGTGAGTGTCTTTGATCCCTGACCTCTCTTTTGCTAGGTTTCAGTTACTGGTGATGTTTTCTAGTTATGTTCTTGATTTGATTTATTGGATTTTCTGCTTTCCAAAGCTTCTGGGTTCTTTTTTCCAGAATTTTCAGAATTCTATAAAATATTTCTCATCTTTGCTGAATTTTTTTCATGCAAGTTATGAATTGACTCCATTCTTATGTATCTTTGAATGCAGTTTGAGGATATTTATCATTAAAAAAAGACATTTCTATATCTGGCCCTTTATCCAATTCACTGTCTTTGCATTTTATTATTGAGGAGTTACCAACTTTTGGATTAAAAGTTTAATGACTTTTAATGACCTTTTTGGAGGAGTCATATTGCCTTGTTTTTTCATAGTCTTCTGTTTCTACATTACTACTTATACATCTGTTGGGATAGGTAACTTCCCCAGTTTTGTTTTTTTTTAAATGGGTGTCTTCTTAGTGAGAAACCTTCTCTTGAGGTCATCACTGATAGTTTTACTCAGAGAAGAGAAAGTAGATAACTATGTAAACAAATGAAGGTTCAATAATAAATCAAATACTTAAACATAGTAAAAAAAACTATCAGAAACCTCAATTATGCCTCCAATTGGGTTAGAAAATAAAGAAATGACTTATGGGAGAAAGTAGTGTTTAAAAATTATTAAAGCTAAATTTACTCATAATTAATAAAAAGAAGAAAAGATTGGAAGAGATGGAAATTAGAATAAAAATATGTGAGATAAACGTATAAGAAACAATTATTAAGGATAGTGCAATAATTACAGAGCCAAACAAAATAAAACAAAGTCTGTTCACTATTTCCTTTGTCCTGAGATTTGAGATGGAGATTATTCTTTTTTTTCCCTCCCAACTTAATTGTGTGGTTTTGTAGTATATTTGGAGTGGAACAGAGAAATATTGAATGATTTTTCTCGGTGAAGTGAAAGCAGTTTAGACCAGCAAGGTAAGATGTTTGTTGTCTAACCCTCACCTTACTTTTCCTTCTCGGAGCCCATTGCTGGGCTGAATTACTGTCGATGGTTTTCAGTGCAGGCTTGGCAATATGAAGGTTACACAGTCTTCCATCAAAGGCTGTCACTAGCAGAGTCAAAGACCACCACCATGTTAAATGTCCACTTGCAAGGAAACACTCTGCTACTGTGAGTGTAGAATGTAAATTCCTGGGCAGTCTGGCTCTCAGTCCTAGCACAGAACAGTCAGATTGCAGTAGTCTGCTGCTGGGGGAAGGTATGAGAACAGTGACCCTATGTGCCTGCTCATGTCCAGCACTCCTGCTTGTATTCACTCACGCTGGTCTCCTCTCTTCACAGAGTCTGGGCTGCAGTTCTTCCAATGCAATTGCCCTCAGCTGCCCTTGGCATTGCACTGTAGTAACCAACCAAACAGGCCCCGAATCTTTGAATCTAAGTCCAAGTCACAACCAGTTTCTTGCATCCACAATGATTCTTGGTGTGGTTACCCACAAAGCCAATTCTTTAATGTATGGAGAATTTTTTTCTTTTTTCATTTTAATACAGTGACTCCTGTTCTCCAGACAGGAAGGTTTGACTATACGATCTATACTGTGATTCCCCAACATAGTACTGATGAGTAAGCTAGAAAGTATAGTGGATCCTTGCTCTGGCATCTACTTGCCCCGTGAATCTGAAATGTCATCATAAACTAGTTTCACAGAGGAACAGATGGTTTTTGTTTTTTTGTTTTCAATTTTATTTTATTGTAAAGATGCTATACAGAGGGGTTGCAGTTACATGAGTAAGGGAATGAGTACACTTATTGTTGAACATTGTTACTCTGCTTTTGTTTTTCTCCTACTATCCCTTCCCTCCCCCACCAGCCCCACCCCCAACCCCTGCCCAAAAGTTGTAAAGTTTGTGTCCAGCATAATATCTTGTGAGTATCATTGTTGCAATGGGTCATCCTGTGTTGTTGTTTCAGCATTTTGTTATTCCTCTCCCCCCCCCCAAATTAGGAAAATATATATACAAGGTTTAGAGTACCAAAATCAAACATGGTAACAACAGGGGATATACCATAGGGGGGAGAACATACAAAAGAAGCAAAAAAAATCACATAGTACATTATAAACAACAATGACAAAAAAAACCTCTGTGTCCATATCTTAGGGTTCATTTCACATAGTATCATCTTTTTTATGTTTTTATTGTAAAAATACTGTATAGAGGGGTTACAGTTACATGAGTACGGTAATGAGTACATTTCCTATCCAGCATTGCTCATCCTTCTTTGTTTTTCCCCTATTCCTTCCTGTAATGTTTTCAGGGTGTCTGCTTTGACTCTGAGGTCTTTGGTCCATTTGGAGTTGATTCTGGTGCAGGGTGATATATAAGGATCTAGCTTAAGTTTTCTACAGGTGTTAAATCAATTTTGCCAGCACCATTTACTGAAGAGGTTGTCTTTCTTCCATTCTATTTTTTTAGCTCCCTTATTAAAACTTAGGTGGCTGTAGGTCTGTGAGTCCATTCTGGGGGACAGATTGTTTCTCTGTGGAGATTACCAGACTTTGATTTTCTCTTTTGTTTAAACTATCCGTGCAGGGGTTGTTCCTCTTTCTTTCTGTTTCACCTATGTTAAGGTTCATTGTTTCGTCTATAGAGCTAAAAAAGGTCTCTGTATTTTACTTGGTCTCTGTATGCTGTTTACTGCTGCCCTTGACCATGACCTTTCCATACTAGCCACCTCTTCCTGATGTTTTGCTTCATGGAGATTCAGGAAAATACTGAAATGTCTCTAATCCACCATTTTTCACCTCATCAAGATTTGACATTTATAATGTATATGCACCATAAAGCTAACAACATTGAAAACACTTTGAAAGCAAAGAAAATAAGCTTGTGACAGTTGACTCTCTCAGGGATGCTGTGCCAAGTATAAACCTATCTAGAGTACGGTATATAGAGAGCTTGCAAGACCCAATATGATGATGCCTATTTTGTGGATTGTAAATTGGAATTCGATGTTAACTATCAAACTTGATGAAGTAGATAAAAAAAAAACTCCTCTGGCCAAATGTGTGTATTCAGAATGGAAAACAATACCACTATTTAAGAAATATCTTTCTATCTCAGGATTATGCTGAAGCGTATAATATAATTAAGTTGTCCTTTTTGTGCCTATTTCCTCCTTAGTGATGGACTTAATTACCCAGGAGGATGCTTAACTCAAACAAGGACAGACAGATTGCACTACTCTTAGCTATCTGTGAACACTAATGCTTTTGAGTTATGTAATCTAAGAATTGAAAGTTTTTCAGTGATGGGAGCTGGTATAATCTAGCTCTTAGGGATAATAATGGAGTGGACAGAAGATAAGAAAACAGTACCTCATGTGATTTTCACAACACCGAGAGAAAACAATTGAAAAAACTGTGAAACTAGCCATTGATAGGTTCTTATTTCTCCAAAGATAGGTCTTCCTATATACTTCTTCCCTTTTTCTATACCTAAACTAAGTTCTTGCCAATAGGATCAGGATCCAGTCTTTACTGGGCTGCTTAAATAGATTTTTTTTTGTTTTTCTTAACTTTTAAACAAATTACCATAGCTTAGTTGTACAAGGCAGGGATTATTGTGTCATCCTATGCATTCTAATCAAAACTTCAGCCCCTCCATCCTTCTCCTTCATCTCTTTGACCTTTATAAAACATTTCCAGAAAATTTCCTTGCTTTATTTTCTTACCTTCATGTAAAGTATTTTGACTACATTCACCTTCATCCACATCCTCCTTTGGCGTTCCCCATTCCTGGTGGTACCCACTCCTGAGCATAGCTTGGTTTACTTTCCTGTGATTCTTTTTTCCCAGTATATGCCAATTGTATAAAGATGCTCTTGTTAAAATAGTTCACATGTGCTTAGATTATAATGTGGTCAGATTAACCTCATCTATTGCTTTCTCTTTCCTGGTCCCTACAGCTTCCTTGTTGTTCAGTGGCTTTCTTTGATTTTCCTCTAACCATCTCTGAATTGCAGTTTTCTAAGTTCTGAGTGTTTCAAACTTGGGCTGAACCATACTACTGGCATCTCAAGGTCCCAGACTTTCAGGGAGGCTGTTGTAGGATTTCTGGGCCACCACTGGGGGATTTAATTAGTCTCATCTCAAGAAAGCTCATCCCTACAGTATTTTAGATGATACGAGTTATGAAGGTAGATACATACGATTACCAAGCAGAGTAACATCTGTTTATACATTTTGCCTTTTCACCTATTTTTTTCTGTACATTTTGTTTGGTCTTTTATGCCTGATTGACTGTCAGTATACCTGAATATTTAGGCTTGCCCAAATTTGTGGTATTATTTGCCTATTTTACTATACAAAAGGGCCTATGGAATATTCTGTCCTGTTTTTGTTCTTGTAAACCCTCAAGAAAAATCGAGGTGAATATTGATTAAGATACAGAGTTTACTTAAGCTGGTGAGAGTTTGCAACTTGGGTGTTACAGATTCCAAAAGTGTTTTAAAAACAAAAGCCACAATGGGGGAAGTAGGTTATATTTGCTGTTTGTTGAGATTTTAGATTAAGTAAATAGGGTGGCAGGCTATTTTTATTAGAAAAGGACTGAGCAATTTAAAGAATATGCTTGATATAGCTCTTAAAAAAGAAGAAGGGAATGGATATGAACAAATAAGTCCTTGGAAAAAAGAAGAAAGAAAGGGGCAAGATGATCCTAATTTCTAATCTGTAGGATTGGAATCTTCTGATCTAGTAAAATCATTACCAAACTACAGGATATAGAAACTTGTACAAGCTCAAAGTTTATTTCGAGATACATGTGACGGAAGTTGGCCCTGTTATGTCCCCTGACCTAGAGTACTCCCATTTGCTTTTAACTGTGTATACTTTTTTTGTTTTGGTCATGGAGGCTGAACTCTGGGCCTGGGTGCCATCCCTGAGCTGTTCAGCTCATGGCTAGCATTCTACCACTTGAGCCACAGCGCCACTTCTGGCTTTTTCTGTTTATGTGGTGCTGAGGAATCGAATCCAGGGCCTCATGCATGTAAGGCAAACACTCTAGCACTGAACCACGTTCCTAACCCAATTTTTATACATTACTATATAAATAATCCAAGAATGTAAATAATATCTTTTAAAAACCTTGACAAAATTATATTTTGGGAAATTTCAGCTTTCAGAATTTAAGGTTTAAGGAATTTGATCTTCTGGGATTTCTGCATTTGCAATTATAGCATTTAGGATTATGCCTTTTTGAATTATAGCCCAAGCCATTTGGTGGAAACTTCCAAGATAACAATTTGGTACATGTCATTTTTAACCATAAAACACTTTGAGATATTGAACTTGGTGTTCTTTGTAACTTCTGTTCTTACACACCAAGTACAATAAAATAACAGAAGCTGTTTACATCTTGGATGAGGAAGATGTTATTGAAAAGATGATTCTGGGTTGGAAAGGTTCAGAATAAGTGACATTTGTTAAAACCTGGACACAAAACAGAATTTTCTCTGCCCATGTTACCTCCCTGCCTTCTGATTACATTGTACAGCTGTGCTTTGAATACCACGCCTTATCATGTGTTTCTTTTTCAAGGTGACTCATTAAAACTTCATGAGCTTTCTCAACCCAATTTTAGACAATAATGCATCCAGGACCAGTTATTTTCAATTATAGCTGATTATATTGTGTCAAAATATACTTATGAAGAATTTTGTCTGTGATACCTGCTTAAAGAATCATTGTTGGGGAAACTATTATTCAGAAAATAGGAGTAGAATTTTAAGTTTTTAAAAATTCCATTTGAATATTAATTAGAACTTTCCATTCATGAAAATAAGGGGGGAAAAGAGCAAGCAATTATTTAGTACTAGTGTCTTACACCAGAAAAACAAACCAGTATCTGGAATGCAGTTTCAAAGACCTACAGTTTTGAACAGCAGGATCACTGGATTCAAAGAATGAAATTTTTGAGGAGATAAAAGATGATTGCTAAAGGATAATTTCAAAATGTTTTTAAATATAAGAAAATTTTATAGTGTCATATGCTGTTTTCTGTATTTCCTAAGAACAATAAAAATCATTTAGAGACTTATATAAAGATCATTTTCTGATAGCAAAACTAGAATTACAACAGATTATCAGAAAAGGTTGTAAAATCATTCTCTTATCTATTAACACAAGGGCCTTATAATACCCTAAAGATCCAAGCTATGACATTCTACCCCAATTCCAAAAGATTCATATCCTTCTCACTAGGAAAACTTAAGTTTTCAGACTGAAAACTTTAGTCCACCTTCTTATCTGTGAATCCTGTCAAAAAGCCAGTTATATAACTAACACGAGTCAGTGGCACAGGATAAGCATTGCCATTCCAAAAGGGAGAGAACAGGAAAACAGCTAGGAGAGAAGAGACCAAAGTAAGACCAAAGTCTAACTGGGTGAACATTAAATCCTGCAGCGCTATGTCCAGTATCGGAACCACGGCTCACTGTGGGAGTTTAAAGACTTTGGCAGCCATGACTTTTTGGCTGCTGCCTATTCCTGGAGGGCCCCTGAGGGTATCTTTTCAGTTCTATTTGTGCTAAAAAAATGCTTTGCTTATTTTTAAGGATCCTAATCGCCATACCCTTCTTGCAACGCTGAACAGTTTTTCCTCTGGCCAAGTTGTGAATATTTCAAATCTTTCTGCTTGCTTTGCTTTTTACTCCCTATTCTTACAGTAAATTTGGCTAACATGGAGCCAGCTACTATCTGACGTATTTATAGCCTGGAAATTTTCTCATCAGGTGAAATTCAACTTCACACAAAGTCTTAGGGAATGAACCAAATGTGTTCAGATTCTTCTTTATAGAGGACACAGGTAGACTCTTCTCCATTTCTCAATAGAGTCTTTATTTCCTTTTAAACTTAGCCTAAGTTCATATTTTTCTCCTCATTATAGTACTATGAGATCACAGCACAATCTCCTTTTAAACTATACCTATATTATTCGATTTTCTTTCCTTACCTGCTTTTCTAAACTTTTCCAAATGCAAACCAATTTTAAAGGATTTTCTGCCTTCTGAGGTATAATAATGGCAGAAGCCATTCTGAGGGTCAATTTTCTGTATCTCACCTTTTTGTTAGTGTACTACCTGAAATATCTATGTTGGAAGTTTCTAAGTCTTGGAAGTTTCAAAGCATGACTGGGCCTGTTGCATTCACCTGTGCTGGCATAGTGCACAAAGGGCAAAGGGCACAGTGAAGGAATTTTGTTTGCCTCGTGGTGGGGAAGTGAGAGACAAAGTCTTCTTTGAGGGTACATTCCCTATACTCTAAAACCTCTTACTATATCCTACCTGCTAAGGCCTCTGTGTTATGCCAGGTGACACATAGACTGACAAGCAGCCCGTTAACACATGGTTCCTGGGAGACTTTTAAGGCCAAACTATAAGAGTGATTTTTAATTTTGCCAGAATTTATGATTGTTATAAAATATAGGAAAAGTTGCACTTAGAAATGTTATTTATCTTATATATTGGATTATTAATAGGTGCTCACCTAAAAACTTGGTAAGTCTATGATCTGTATTCACAAAGAGAGAAAAACTTCTAGGATATAGGATTATGCAGGAAATATAACAATGCTTTGAGTTAATATTTATTAAATATTTTGAATTTCTATTACAGAGGAATTTAATAATTAAGGTCTTTTGATTAGTATTTTTAAAACTTAGTAATTAACAGGACCTCAGATCTGTCTGATGTTGTTTTTCAAAATCAGATTTTGTTATAAAATGGCCACTTTGATTTGTCTGTGTTGTCCATGACTGCCTTTGCACTACATTGGTTAACATTCACAACAGAGACTTGTGGCCTTTTCTAGAAAAAGTTTTGTGAACCATAGTCAGAGACGATACTGTTGTCTACTCCCCACCCAAAGAATGGCCTATTCTGATTTATGACATGTGAATAATTAACTTTACCAACACTCTGAGGATATCAGTTTGTTTGTTTTTTTGCTTTTTGTTTATATCAAATTCCACTTTCTTGAAAATAAATCTTTCATAAACAATTTTTAAAAATGAATGAATATACTCATTATGACATATTATAGTGAGTTTAGAAGTAAATTCATACTTTAGGTGAGAGATAATAAAAGCCTGAATAAGGGCCATGGTAAAAATTATAGAATTAGCTCCCTAATCATTCTAGATAGTCAGTCAAACCTTAATTTGTGTGGTTTTACCCATGATATTTATTTTGCCACTTTTATATATGGACATTTTAAACAATGCGAAAGCAAGGCTGAATAACTTTCCAATTATGTTTTATCTATCCTTGCTCTTTAATGACAATGCTAATATTGGTAGAGGATTCACAGTAAAACTAAGAACCAGTCTAAGCGTAAACAACAATGCTGAGCTTACTAATACTTTTGCTGTAGATAGAGGTACACAATGAACATTAGTTATTATTATTAGTTATTACTTATTTGAAATTTAAACTTCAAACATGGCTAAATAATGCTTGTTAAAGAATAATATAACATTTCTTACTCTGAGTAGCTTTCTAAAATACACATTTCCCTGCCTTTCCCTAGACATTCTGATTTTTTTGGGGGGGTCATGGGGCTTGAACTCTGGGCCTGGGTGCTTTCTCTCAGCTCTTCAGCTCAAGGTGAGCGTTCTACCACTTGAGCCCCAGCGCCACTTCTGGTTTTCTCGTGGTTAATTGGAGATAAGAGTCTCACAGCCTTTCCTGCCTGGGTTGGCTTTGAACCACGATCCTCAGATCTCAGCCTCCTGAGTAGTTAGAATTACAGGCATGATCCACTGGTGCTGGGTGGCTTTCTGATATTTGATCCTGGTCATGCATGCATTTTGACAATATTTCACAGGTAATTGCAACAAATGCCAAAGATTTTAAAACATTGTATTAATCAAGCATCATGGACTTGTGAGATAACTTTATCAATTTCAAGCACAAAATGTTGTTGCTAATTTTATTTTACGGTTATATCATTTTCAGGCATAAATCAGTACAATGACTGTCACCCTAAAACATTTTAACTATTTAAAAGCATCCAATGACTTCAGAAAGTTGTAAAATGAATACACATTTCTGATTTCCTGGTCAGTTCTAGTCAATACATCAACTGGAATGCTAATATCTTTCTGTTTCATTCTCAGAATGATCCTACTTTTTACCATTATAAATGTAGCTGAATATGGAAGCTAAACAGTAATATGATAATTCTCCAGACTACGTTTAGATCATGTTTTGAACTTTAGAATAGAAAGCCACTAAACTAGAATAATATGATTTGATAATGATTTTAAAAGGTCATTGGTGAGAGTGAAGTAACAGATTGAAGAACAGCAATGGCATTCCAGATTTTAGATAATGACATCAAACAGAGATGCCTTTCAAATAACTTTTAGGGGTATTACACACCAGTGTGGGAGCCTTCCTTGTCATTAAGAAGTAAAGATATCACGGAAGCCAATTAAAAGAAAGTATGAGCCAGGTGCCTATGACTCAAATTTTATAATCCTAGCTCCTTAGGAAGCAGAGATCTGAGGATTGTGGTTTGCAGTTAACCTGGGCAGAAAAGTTCATGAGACTCTTATCTCCAATAAACTAAAAAAAAAAAAAAAAGACAAGTGGAACTGTGGCCTGAGTGAGTGGTAGAGTGCTAGCCTGGAGCAAAAGAAGCTCAGGCCCTGAGTTTAAACCACAGAACCAGCACAAGGGTAACCAAAAAGGGATTTAAAAGGAGACAGAGAAAGAGAGAGAATAAGATTGATCCTGGATCCTTCAAGCATTTTCATGTTAGCTAGCAAGAGGAAAGACGATGGACAATGGATAAGACTTGAGAGGACAGTGCTTCCACGAGAGGGGATTTCTTCTCTATTAAATTCTCTTTTATAGGTAACACTGGTTGAATTCCTCAGTAAATAGACTCCAGAAAGAGACGTGTAATATGAAAGGTATCTATTTAGAAAAGCTTTGTGCTCAACATTGTTGAAGAGCAGACACAGAGAAAGGCTGGACTAAAGAGTAATTGGATCTGTGAAAGACCCAGAGACAACCTTTTCTGTCCCCTGGGGAGCACTGGAGCTAGAGTCTGTCAGAGCCAGATCACATTGGGCCAAGAATTCCAGGTCATTATTTACACCACAGTTGGTAACTGAAAGGTTATGAAGGGAGGGAGCATGACTTTAGGTCCAGTGGTTCTTTGCAGCAGAGATAGTGTTGAAAGGTGCTGGTACGTGAAGACTATCAGCTGACAGCCTTTCAGCTTAGTGACAAATGCTTTATTTCATGGGGATCTTTTGTCACCTCACAGTGTGTCTGACAGTGGACAACTTAGATGGGAATATGTGTGACCTTTATTCATTTACTTGACATGGTTACTGTAGATCTATATTGTACTAGATACTCTCAGAAGTCATGTTAAAATGTGTAAAGTAAGTTTACTGATGACACAGTATAGTAAGTGTAGTTTACTAATGAGCAAAGTAAAGTTAGGGTGAACACAGGGCTATGGTTTCACTTAGTTTAACAAGGTCTGGTCATTTTGTTTTTTTCCAATTATATTGGCTTGGTTTGAGTAGAAACAGACTGAAATGAAGTTGTCTTATTTTGAACACATGAATTGTGATTTCTTTTTTTGGGGGTTGGGGGTCTGGTCGTGGGCCTGAACTCTGGGCCTGGGTGCTGTCCCTCAGCTCTTCAGCTCAAGGCTAGCACTCTACCACTTGAGCCACACGCCACTTCCGGCTTTTCTTTTTGCTTATGTGGTGCTGAGGAATCGAACCCAGGGCCTCATGCATGCAAGGCAAGCGCTCTACCACTGAACTACCTTCCCAGCCCTGTGATTTCTTTCTATGTAAAAAGGTAGTAAGTCAATTTTCTATTAAAATGTGATTATTGATGACACATATTGATGAGTCCTACTGATTACTCATACTCAGATTTTAGGATTCCTTCACATTTATCCACTTAATTAATTCTCAACCTTTAACATTTGACAGGGCTATCACTATTATCCTCATTTTATAAATTATGATAGTAGAGCACAAGGGCATATCTACAGTCACAGAGACTGATGGAGCATGGAATCAGCCCTGAGCACTTCCTCTTTACTATGTCCTCCACAGTTTTTCCCATCAAGTAAAACTAGTGTCCTACGGTTAATGTCAGTCAGGGTTTAAATAACATTTACCAAATTCAGACAGCCATGGCATTGCATGTAAACTTACCAAATGAAATACAGAGAGACAAGCTTGTACTATAAAAATTATTCACTGTTTATTTGAAATTCAAAATTATTTTAGTTTTATTGTCAAGGTGGTGTAAAGAGGGGTTACAGGTACATAAGTAAGGTTGTGAGTAGATTTCTTGTCAAACTTGTTACCCCCTCCCTCATTTTTCTCCCTCTTTCCCTCCTCCCATTACCCGCAAGTTGTGCAGATCATTTCCAGCATAGTGTCTTGTGAGTATCTCTGTTGCATTGGTTCCCCCTTTGTCTCGCCAGTTTTTTCTCTGATATTTCATTTGCTGAGGCCAGCAGCTCTGAGTAACTCAATGAGAGTTTCAACTTTTTTGTTATAATCTATATAGCAAAAATTCAGAAGAAAGAAAAAAAATTCCTAATAGCATGTGAAGTTGGCAACAATGAAAATATAAGACCTGCCAAGTAGGAGACCTGGTTGATGGGCATAACTAAATGAATGCAAGTTAAAGTGAACTAAATCAATGTATGCTGAGCAAGTCTGGCTTGTATATGTTGCCGACTATCAGATGTTGAATCTCATTAGTGTCCACCCAATCTGCCCAGGTGAGAAGGGACATGACAGGATAGTTTTAATGAGTGTAAAGGTGTATTTGGCAGATGGTTCAGCATTTTCTGGTGCCAAACAGCAAAAATCTATAGTTAACACATGAATGGATCTCCAAATTTTCTTCCCCAGCCACCTGTTGGGGCCTCTGAAAGCCTGGCTCTGGTCTCAGGGTGGTAAATGTGCTGGAAAAAAGGGAAGAGGAGCAATTTGTCCCAGTTTCCCACAATTTACACACTGATCTCTAGGCCAGCTGCTTCAAGAGAAGGCATTTTTTAAGAATATGGTTGCACATATAAATGGTTCATGAACTCTACAAGAGATGAACAGTACATCTCTCTGGTGCTAGAAAATAAAAGGCAAAAGCAATTATTCAGTAAATAAATTTCACCAGCATTTGTTTAAACATCAATGTTAATCTTAGATTAATGCTAAAGCTCCAGGCTATCATTTTCACGTGGAAAGTAATTAAAGCTCAAACTTTAGAGGTCTTGTTAATATTTGGTTAGAGTTTTTCTACTAAATGGTAACCAGGTGTCATCAACACCTGGAATTCTTCATCAAAATTAAATCATAACTAATTCAAAATATATTGTAGAGAGTGTCCCAAAATAAGTTGCATTTTTTTAAGTACATAAGCAGCAGTATCTATTCTATTGTAAGAATCTGTGGTCTGTTTCCAACTTAATGCATATGAATATATCCTCTTGATTAGATCTCGTGCTGTGAGCAAGAAGAGAATGAAAAGAAAACCTATCTACTTAAAATCAGAACTGCTTGAAATTGATTGCATGATTGGATATTCAAGAGTATTTAATTGCAACTGAGTTGTACTCTAATTTTCTTTTAACAATTGATTAAGGCTGTGTAAATAGACATTAGACACATGATTCTATTGTTTATAGACATGTCTCCAGTACTGGTAAACAAATTGGTGTAAGCCTACACATATATTTAGCAGTTTGGCATGTATCGAACAAGACAAAGTCTAGTATCAGTTATCAAGTGGTCTGAATTTGAATTGGAGTGTCAATATTTATTTACTGTGTAACCACGGGAAAGCCCTTTGCCCCTATGAATTTCAGTTCTCTAGCCTTGTAAGAGAGAGAATAAGCATCACTACAGAAGGTTGTTTGAGATTAAAATGGTTAGACTAGAAAGCTTACAATGCTTTCTAGCATAATGAACTCTATAAAGTCTGCTATCATATTATTTGTTCATAAAAACTTTTTATGGTAAGTTTTATACCTTCTACAGGGAATGTTGTAATTTCAAATTACTCCATAAAAGAATCTGAGAAGTAAATCTTAATATATCTTAGCATTTTGATAGATAATGCAAAGTTATATTTGACAAGAATTTCTATTATATCTAAAATAAAGATATGATAGTTACCTGGTTTGGTTTTATTTTATTTTTTGCTGAGTTGAACATTCACACTGTATTTGATGTGTATATGTGACTTCTTAGATCTTCTGCAGACAGTTAAATTTTTATTTTAATTTTTTTTATTTTTTGGGTCCGGTCGTGGGGCCTGAACTCTGGGCCTGGGTGCTGTCCCTCAGCTCTTCAGCTCAAGGCTAGCGCTCTACCACATGAGTCACAGCACCACTTCCGGCTTTTTTCTTTTATTGCTTATGTGGTGCTGTGGAATCAAACCCAGGGCCTCATGAATTCAAGGCAAGCGCTCTACCACTGAGCCACCTTCCCAGCCCCAGACAGTTAAATTTTTATAATGCATGAAGTCATGCATTTTAGATATGTGTGTGGAAATAAGTTTACATTATGATATACCTGTGTTCTCTGAAATGTAAAGCATGCATGGCATGTAGTTTTTTGGGGGGTTTATTTTTCTCCTGAACAATTGCCTTTCACTTTCAGATGGATATTGGTGAATGATACTTTAGAAGTCCAATATTAGAACATAGTAAGGCATACTCATATATTAATATATTTATAATTATTTTTCAGTAATTATTTCATAGAAATTCTACCAAGTAACATTTCCTATAACCCACAATTCTCAAAGATTTAAATATATGAAGTTTATGTTAATTCAGATGATGTGATTGCTATTGCATACAGATTATTAATGTATATATTTAGAGTGAGGGAGAAGATTAAGAGAGATGTTTATAAAAAGTAAATGTACAGACTCTGTGCATTATTTATAAGGAATTGTGGCAAGTTCTCTGTCCTTTTAATCACCTGTAGTAAGAAGAAAAGAAAAGAACAGATGATGTAGAGGAGACACACAGTTTTATTCCTTGTGTGTGGAATGTTAGAAAATAAGACTTAGCAGATCCCTGAAAATTTCCCCAAGATACCAAACAAATGCCGTTGTGTGTCCCTATGGATATTATCATGGAATGATTTCTGTTCATCCTGAGGATAGGTAAAGCCATTGAGCCACCGAGTCTCAGCCCCACAAACAACCACAAGAACTATAACAACAATTTCAGAACCCTTTTAGTCAAGCTAAGCTAAGCTTATAGAACACTTCCTTGACAGAGTTGTAGGACTGTAGGATTATCTGTAAGTGTAAAAACTAGAGAAAGCTTTATAGAGAATTTTGAGACTGAGTCAGATCATTTTCAGGTGGGTCTTGCCACAAAGAGATATGGGTTGGAGTGGAAGAATTTATTAACAAAAAGCTTTGGATTGATAGGCATACAAGTCTGGATAAAACTTAGGAGCATGTCAATAAAGGCAGTTTGGGAGCAGCTTTTTATATAGGATTTGAGCTTGTGCTACATAAATCAGAGGAGAAACTAAGAATTAGGAATTGGCTTTATATGTTGTTACTGGGCAAATTATCAAAAGAATATTTTAGGAATCTCTGTTCAGGAGATTGGAAGAACAAATCCAGGCTGAAGATTTAAGGCAAGCTGCAGTGCTATGAAAGGAGGAACTGTTGCTCATTTTTGTAGCGGTTCTATAGCCTGGCTATATCCTATTAGCAAACTGTTTATGCTCTATTAGGAACATTCAGCTCTATTTGGCAGCTGGGTTTATTTTTCCTCTCTTAAGTTATAATCTAGACGATATATTCATACAAATTAAGGTTATATCCTGGGCCCACTGCATCAAGTAGTGAGTGCTTTTTTTAACTTTTAAGCTCCCTGGAAATACTCCTTGGCCAGACTTGTCCATTGGTATCATTAATTATTTGTTTGTTTTATTTTTAAACCTTTAGAAAGCTTCCAAAATGTCCTTTAACTTCCAAAAGACAGGCTGCTGTGTATACTGAAGTGTCCTTCCACCCTCATTCCACCCCTCACTCACATTGCTGCTCACTCTGAAGAGCCAGAAGTTAACAGTAACCAATGGAGGCAAATTATAACCAGTATTGTAGACTTGTCTCTTCTAGAAGGGCAGTGTCTGCAGCTGTGACTTGTCAGCATAAATAATGCACTTTGTCTGTTCATCTGTCCTACTGGATTGTGGTCAGTGTAAGAGATACATGAAATCATTGTTCAGTGGGGACATTTCTAAAGGCAAATTAGCTAACATACCTTATATGCAACTGCTTGCAAGAGATCTAACATGATATATGGCTAGAATTAGAGATTCAGAGGAATGACTCGCTGAACTGATTTTTTTTTTGGTTGTTAAACATTGGCTCTCTCAGCCATGGTTTTAGTAAGATGTTAGATTCTTCTCATTGTTGTACATTTACTTCCAATACATTATGTTCTTTGACTTCGTTAAGTACGAGAACCTAACAAGTAAGATGCTGACTAGTGATGGGGAAACATGCATTCCTTTGCCATTCATGGACTAAGCATAAAACTGAGCCTCCTAAAAATTAAGACATGACTTGAATCTTGAAACAACCCTGCCCCATTCCTCAAAATCATCTAACCTCAGTATCACGTTTAGGGAGCAGAGTTAATTTTTTTTCTCTCTATAGATTTTTGTCTGAAAAACTTCCAAATCTACACCCATACCTTCATAAGAAGTTGTTATGTATTCAGTTCCTGTTGGACATGTAACTTTAAGGAAATTTCTTTCCTATGCACCCTAGAGGAGTACTTCACTATAAAATGTACATCTGGCTTCCTGAATCATCTGTGTTCTTCCTGAAGAAATGAATGATGATCTACTTGTGTTCTAAATAGTGTCTAATTATTTCAGAATTCTAGTTTTAGCATAGTTAATCCTAATTGATTCCTTATAATATAAATAAGCAGTGGCATTCTTTGTGTTTTGAGCTACTTATTTGTCAAAATCGGACATCATAAAAATGAGGCTCACGTATGAATTTAGCAGATGGAGCATAACTAGGTCTTCTAAAAAGTTGATCAAATGTATCAATATAGATTAGAAAGAGGACTAGGATATAGTTCTGTTCTAAACATTTGAAACGTCAGCTTTATTTTGAAAGAAATTTGAAAATAGACTTCAGTGCTGGATTCACTGGCTGTCATGGAAGCTCCCGTTATCATCATGCCTCTGACGTAGCATAAATGTGGCATCAAAGGAGATGACACCACTGGTGATTTGGGCACACTTTCTTTTTCTTTTTTTAGTTTTCATAGTGAGATATGCCCAGTTGTCCATATTTGGAAGGTATGTTTAAAACTAGCTTGTACTTTGTAAAAATTATGAGATGTTTAGATACCTAAAACTACATGTTGCATAAAGATAAGGATCAAAATCAGAGATTCCCAGCAGACTTGTAACTGATATTTGGCTGAGAATATGTTCCACTTTACAGCTATAACAAATCACTCCCAAACTTGGCTTAAAACAACAGTCATCATCTTAGTATTTCTCCCAGTTCCTGTGGGTAAAACATTTGGGAAGGACTTTGTTGGAGGGTTTAAGCTTGACGTCTGTGACATTGCTGTTGGATAGTGATGAGGGTTAAGAACAGAGGCAACTGGAATAGCTGAGAAATGGACCCCCATGTGACACTGAGGACTCTCTTCTCTGTGCAATATCAGGTCTCTCCAAATGGATTCTACATATGGCCTCGTTTGGCTTGTTCACAGCCTGGCAGCCCCTGTTTCATCAAATTACTTATGTGACAACTGAAGCATTCGAGAGCCAGTGTTCTAGCGAGCAAGGAGTACTTGGAATTCACATAACATCAGCCTTACTGTGTTCTATTGATTGACAGAACACATCCATCCAGCTTCTAGAGAAAAGAGCTGTCAGGTTTGCCAATACATGAAAGGGATGCCAGGGAATATGTGGCCATACATTTTAAACCACCACATTTCCATGCACTGATTGGTAAAGGAAGTTTGTGGAATGAATTGGAGCATATTTAATGTAGACCAGTTGCTCAGAAATTGGGAAAGACATATAAAGTTTGCCCAACTAGAGATGCATGGAAGGAAAAAAGGAAACTAAGTGTCAGTCACTGGCCATCTTTTTATTATTTCCTTCCGTATCTCCTCCCTTGGTTTACTAAGTATTTTAGGACAGAGAAGTAAGTTAACATATTCCTTTATGTTCACTTTAGAAAATAACAGTTGATACCAGAAATCTTTGTGTCATGCATCTTTGTTAAAAATGTGCCTTTGGTTGGCTACAAAGCTTGTGCATCATTGGAGCCTAAAAGATTTCAGTGGATTTGTTTCTTTCCTCAAATACTGGCTTTTCTGAAGTCATTCTGAACATTGAGAATATTTAAAACATAGGCTTAAACTACCCTAGTCTTCCAATAGGATGCCAGTTCTTTTCTACAATTACATGTTTGAAACCTACAGGATTCTTAGTTTTCACTTGTTTCATATTCTATGTTAAATGGAAAGCTATACAAAGCTAAGGAAGACTAAGACGGAAGTACATCGACTCACGGTCAGTGTTCACACTGCACACATACACAGATGGTAACTGTGAGATGATAAATATATTGTGGTGGGACAGTTCACAGTGTGCATTTATATGAAAACATCATGTACACTTAAGTATAGTTACTATTCATTTGTAAATTATACTTCAGTAAAACTAGAGGAATTTAAATCAGGTTTCAATAATTAGTAAAACAATGAAAAGGCACCTATTAGGTTTTAGTTCTTTACATCAGTAGAACAAATATGTGATTCTTATTATCCAGGGTAAGTTACTACTAAAATAATGAGTCCCTAAATCTGAGTGGTTGAGTGCTATGTAGCATTATTCCTTATGCATACCTTCTAAACAGCAGTTTCTGGGTTGTTTTTTTTTTTTTTTTTTGAGACTCTGGATTGTTTTTTGCTGTGTCTTCAAAGTCCTTTAAGTTTCTGGAGTTATCTGCTGGAAGAGGTGGAGAGATTTGCAGAATCATTTGGGAGTATGTAATGAGCTCTGGCAATGGTGTGTATAACATCTTCACATATTTTCTGAAAGTCAGTCACACATCACCCTTAATCACAAACGATGCTGGCAAATTCAGTGTCACATTGTGCTTAGAGGAAAGGAAGAGAGTCTACCAATAAGTCAGGCAACCATGGGCCTGCAATTCTTTAGCTATCATTTCTGAAACAACTTTACATTTTAATAAAGTCAGCTAGCTATTCCAAGGATATAGATACAGAACATTCTTTTGTACATCTATAATATTGTACAATACTTCAGTGATATTTTGGGGTTTGCATAGAATACCAGTTGATTTTAGATTTTTACTCTAATTGGAAGGCAAGTGAAGTCTAAATTTGTATGAAAAATGGTAATGGGGATTTACTGGATGAGTAATATAGTCTTAAACACAAAATGCCTTCAAAGGATAGCAATACTTTAATCAGGACAAGTTGAAATTTGAACCTTTGTTCCAAACTGGTATGCTTCTCACAGAATTCAGTTGTGAGGACTGTGGGTTTTTATTGTTGTTTCTTTGTTTGTTTGGGGGTTATGTGTGTGTGTGTGTGTGTGTGTGTGTGTGTGTGAGCATGTGCAGGCTGCTTCTGAGGCTTAAACTTAAGGCTTGGGCACTGTCCTTGAGCTTCTTTTGCTCAAGGCTAGTGCTCTATCAATTGAGCTACAGTTTCACTTATGGCTTTTATGGTAGTTAATTGCATACGACTTTTATGCTCTGGCTGGCTTTGAGCCATGATCTTCATATTTCTGCCTCCTAGATAGCTAATATTATAGGTTTGAACCATTGGAACCCATAGGACTACATCTATTAAAGTTTTTCTTGAAGTTGGATCTATAACCCATAATGGAAATCCATCTTTGAATCTTAAATTTCTGAAGTTTTGACTTAGTGATTCAAATGAAATGTTTTTTTTTTAACAATACTGAATGATAAGTTAAAATGGTAATAATTAAATGATATGTTTAAAGTTTAAGAATGGCCAACAATATTTTAACTAAGTAGTCGTCATAATTATTTAAATTTATATAAGAAAGAAGAAACTGGTTGAAACCTTTAGGGAAGGTAGTATTTTCTTGTAATTATAGTGACAAACTTAGAGAAGGAAGAATAACAACATGTATTGTGCTGTAGGGATGAGGAAGAAACAATAAAGCTCAAGGTGAATATGGAACACTTACAGAAATGTTAAGAACAAGGCACAAATGATCTGTTATTACTCTAGAATGTGTAGAAATCAAGGGCAAAACAAAGTATCCTCTCAAAATTACAGAAAAGGACTGCTGAGTCTGTAATATCAATAAGAAAAGAAGTAGTAACCCTTTTGTGTTAATAAAAACATCTTGGTCATAAAATATTGGTCCCATACTTCAAGTGCTCAATGGAAGTGACATAAAATGTATTAGGGAGATGCCCTCACAAACTTCGTGCCTGGTGTATATGCAGTGAGGGTGCATTTGGAAATTAGTTTTGGCCTCAGGTGGACAATAAATCTGCCTCAGCTTGATAGAAATCAAGCCACAGACCAAAGGAAAGTTACGACCCAGATGAGGTGAAACAAAATCAAATAAAGTCCTGGGAGTTGGAGGAATTCACCTCTAGGCGTTTCTTTGGCACCCTCCTGACACAACTTCCCCAGGCTGGCCTGGTCTTCTTTGGCTGGTTCTCCTGCACTGTGCCAGCCTCTGACTCCAGACTCTAACTGTGCCTCATCTGTAATACTTCAAGGAAGTTCATGACACTTGAGACAAGCAGCAATCACTTTCTCTTCCTGTAATCACTATCATTTTTTTCTGTTTATTTTCTCATTTGTAGAAAAACCGAGGATTGGGTGAATTCTTGGAAATTACTGAACCTTGGGCTAAAGCTAACTACCCTACCTGTTGCTACTTGGCTCCCCCAGGCGGGGAAGGGACAATGGAGTGTGCAAAATGAAGTGACATGATGTCTGCAAGGTTCTGCAGCCAAACAAGGGCAGAATTGGTTAGCTACACACCGCAGAGTAAACCCCTAACTTCAAATCTGTCCTTGGCTCCTGTGCATGTCTTTTCCATAGTTTACTACTTTATTCCACTCTTAGACAGGATTTCTATGTTTATGTGTTCCTTAAATTTTATCTCTTCAAGGAATGTCCTTTGCAGAATATACAAAAGACTTGGGTCCTCTACTAAGAATCTTGTTGGATTGCTTTTTTATTTTTTTTTAACCAACTATCTCTTTTCTGGTCTCAATTTCTGTTATGTCTTTTTGCTAAGACTATATTGCTAATTATCCCCATAATTGCAAAATGCAACATTTTTCCAGAAAATGTTTCTCTCTTTCTCTATCTCTCTCTATCTCTCTCTTTCCCTCTCTCTGTCTCTGTCTCTGTCTCTCTCTCTCTCTCTCTCTCTCTCTCACACACACACACACACACACAGGACTGGGAAATGAAGACATATGTAATTAACACCTCCAGGTCAAAAAATAAAACATATTCAGCATGATTCTTCATGACACCTCTCTCTATAAAAAGATAAACACTCTTTTTTACTTTCATGCTGTAACTTTTATCCTCAAAAAAAATTTCTTTTTTTCAATTAAACATTTCCTAGATGTAGCTTGGAATGGATTTTAGTGTGCTGATTTTTTTTTTGAAGTGAAGAAGTCCTCCTAGTTCATCTTTCGGATCTTTTACTGATTATTCCTACACTTAGAACTTAAAGGATCAGTTCCTCAAATTTGTTTCATTTTCTTCAAAACTTTTCAAATTTTCACCAGGTCTTTCACCACCTGCTTTTCTTTCTTCATTTATTTTTCCATGTGCTGTCTGAATTTTCCTTTTATTGTGAGCTCTCCGAGGTCCTAAGCTTTTTCTCTGTGTGGTTTTCCCTTCCTCGTTGTACCCTGTGTAGTTTTGCTGACCCACCCAATAAATAACCACATTGGGATAAACCTTGTTTTGCTGCAAATTGCAATACAAAAGAACTTTTAAGAATCTTTAAATAAGCTGATACAAGTAAAGGGAACCAGGCCTGTTCAGCGCATAAGGTAATAGACTCCCGGGGCTGACTATTTGCCCCATCAATGTAGTTTTGTTATTGTTAAGCTAATACAAATGCATTCTCTTTGTTCTTGAAAGCTAATTCTGCTGAATACAAAATTATCAGCTAATATATATTTTGCTATAACATTTTGGAAATAATAGAATGAAAATTTAAGGCTTCATTTTGTTGTTAAGTTAGTATTTTCACAGAAACATCTACAAGTAATGTATTTACTTAGTAAACAAAGAAACAAATTATTTTTAGTATATTTATGTCTATATAGTATACCCGTATGTGTGACAGCCTTTGAACATTGTTTCTTAGGACTTATTCAATTGAATTGGGAGCCTTTTCCTTCACATTGTTGCACTCAGGTCTTAAGATCTTTGTAAAGCAACTTTTGTTCCACAGTATAGACAGAGGCACTGCTCCATCCTGGAGGCCTGTGGCCCTGAAGGTTCCCTCACCCAGGCAGGTTTGCTGGAAGTGTGGTTAGTTCTGGTTAACACTTCTCTGAATGTTCCGTCTCCTGCTTCCTATTGTGGTTGTCAGGGCCAACATGACTTCTCAAATTTGTATGTGATACTGTGTTTGATAACTGCCAGATGTTTGCTTGTTTAAGGAAGTTTATAGGCTTGCATGTGGCAGTGTGTGAAGACTTTCGATAATTTTGTATTTTCTAGCTTCCCAGATGCCAAGTCTCCCTAGGATTTGCTTCTTTTCTTGTTCTAAGCACAGGTTTTATTTGTTTTTTGTTGTTCTTGATTTATACAACTCATGCATATTCATTAAAAATAATATAGAATGTTTAAGACAAAAGTCTAGATGCTTTCAAAAAGGAGTAGCACATTTATGGTTGATGCCATCTGTCCCTTTGGCTCTATGTCTCTTTTCCCTACGCATCAGCTTGCTTGTAGTGTAGGTTGTTATGAAAATTAATAAGGACTTCCAAAATGACAAAGTCTGAAAGTAATCCCTGACTATCCCAGGTCCAAGTTCACACAGGATATCTTGTAGTGAATGTGAATCACATCCTTTATGGTGTTCAATTGCTCTTACTATTTTTGGATTCTTCTGCACATTGTCATTAGCTCAAATGTGGATAAGTGCTTAGAAGGTAGCAAATGTTTTAAAAATATATCATTTTTATTTTTGTTTTTAATGGGCTACAGTTACATAAATAATCATAAATAGCATATAACTTCGTTACATTGGACTCATTGTTACAGACAATAGAGTACTTGAATAGAGGATTTGAGCATTCACTCAATGTCCAAGTTCTACATATTCTAACCCTTGGTTTGCAAAATTTTCTTCAAGTTATTTAAGCATTAAAATAAAGACTAAGCACTATGCAACTAGAGAGGCTGGCATATTTAATCTATAGTCTGTAGTCTTGATTGATTATGCAACCTGTAAGGGAAAACACATCCTATTATTTTTCCTTTTTGTTTTATTTTATTGTTAAGATGTTGTACAGAGGGGTTACAGTTATATGAGTAAGGCAGTGAGTACATTACTTGTGGATCATTATTACCCCTTCCCTTCTTTGTTGTCCCACTATCCCTTCCCCTCTCCCCACGCTTCCCTTCCCCCACACCATATTCTTACCACTGGTTTGGAACATGAACTTCCTCCCATTGGATAGTACCTATCTTTCTAAGGTGGAGTCTCCTGGTTAGAATTATAAGTACCAACTGAGAAAGCAATATATACTTCTTTCAGTTTCTACTTATTGCCAGTTTGTGTATAGGCTAGCTACTTGTTGATTACTTAAGGATGGAGTATTATACACACCTGATTTTAGATAACAGTCTGAATGACTGTGAGTCACTTGAAGTCCTGAGACTAGTCCCTCAAAGGATGCATAAGCAGAGCTTAGGGATTCTTTTTTATAAAAGTACAAATAATTACTTATAAGGAAATGGAAATAGATAGCATTGTTCTAAACACCTCCTTTGTGGTTTTCTTACTGGGATGGGCAAGTCCTAGGCTACATGTAATATGCCCATCAACTCCAAGTTGATCTGGCTTTTCACAAAGTCCAAGTGTCAAAGCTATTTAAGCCTTCAGGTTACAGTCTTTCCATTAGAGAGTTTCTTGTGCTGCTCTACGTCATTGGTAAATTTTAAAGCCTTATGTTTTACTCAAAATTTATATTCAAATGGTAAGCTAAATAGAATATTCCCTTAAATATCCACAAAAGCCTTTAGAGGATCCTTTCTATCACTAATAGAAAAATGTATAATAAAGTTACTTGTAGGTCTGGGAAGGTGTCTCAGTGGTAGAATGCTTGCCTCGCATGCATGACACCCTGGGTTCGATTCCTCAGCACCACTTAAACAGAAAAAGCCGGAAGTGGTGCTGTGGCTCAAGTGGTAGAGCACTAGCCTTGAACTGAAAAGCTGCAGGACAGCACCCAGACCGAGTTCAGGCCCTACGACCGACCCCCAAAAAAGGAAAATATACTTGTATATTGTAGTATACATCAGAGCCCCAAACTTCCCATATGTATTGCACCCTAATTTCTATGACTTATTTTCTACTTTCTAGCATGCAATTATTTAGCCAGGGCTTTCACATCACTTGCCATATCGTCCTGATAGGCTCTGATTATACAGAACATGATTTTCTACAGAATGTTCGATAATTCAGATCTTCTTGAACAAAATAATGCTAAGGAGGAAACAAGTTAATAACAGCCTTAAGTAGGACAGAAAGGGCATACTGCTGCTTACTAGGTGTATGAAAACCTTTATTTTGCCTGCTGTTCTTGTTTTTGTTTTGTTTTGTTTCATTTGCTGGCCTTAGCGCTTGAATTCTGGGCCTGGGCACTGGGCCTTCCCTCTTTGTGCTCAAGGATAGCATTCTACCACTTGATCCAAGGCCACTTCCAGCTTTTTTGAGTTTTCCTGCCCCAGCTGTCTTCACACCCCATTCCTCAGATCTCAGCCTTCAGAGTAGCCAGGCTTACAGGAATGAACCACCAGCGCCCAGCTATTTTGTCTGATTTATTTAACAGTTAAAACCTTGCAGATTGAAACTTTCCAACAAGCTGGGATGTAAGTCAGTGGCAAAGCACTTGCCTACCAAGTGCAACATCCTGCATTCAATCCCCAGTACCAAAGAAAGAAAAAGACAAAAAACAAAAACACCTTCCCAACAAGTATCAGGAACAATGTTGATCCTTCTCCCTCCTAGAAAGCAGTTTCATCTGGAACATCACTATGTAAATGAAAACCCCTATGTAATCACTATGTAATTGAAAAGTTTATTAGGTTTATGATAATTTGCATCCCTTCTAAAAGATCCTTCTATCATCTGAGCAGTTCATTTGGACAAATTAATTGTGCATGTGGTAGGAATTGCTACCCCTGCATATTTCAGAACTTTAAAGTGGCATGGTGCTCTCTGAAGCCTACAGATGATTATAAAGATATAAGAGACTCCCCTTGGGGCAGGTTCAGTTTTCAGGACTATCTCCCCAACAGCTGGGACTTCTGCTATGATTTGTAACTTGCACAAACAATTGGTCTCTGAACCAGCTGTTAAGTCAGATCTATAGCCTGTACCAATATGCACAACCAGGGCCTACTTCTCTTTCCCTAATGCAATTGTAAGTCAAGGGCTCAAATGAGTTCTTCTGATCAGCAGAATTCAACTGATATCTAAGTGCCAAACCACAGAAAAATCTGGAGAAAATTATTTCTAGGACTCCACTCTCCCAAGATGTAAGAATACTGATTTGGTTATTGAGTCCTTCCATGGTTTCCATTCCAGTATTATACTTACCTAACAACTTCCATACCAGCTTCTTTAATGATCTGCACAACACTTACGAAAGAACAAGTGTAAGTTACGATGTAAGATACATAGAGGCCGTATTATTATTATGTTTACAGAATTTTCAGCTACAGTGCTAATTGTTCTGTGTAAATTCTAGGGAGGTTATGCCCTTGGTATTGTACAAATGTGAGAGCTGAGATAAAAACTCCTAAGTAGTAAAGCTGGGATTTCAGACTAGATTTATTAGGCTCTGGAAACCTGACCCCATCTTTACATCATCACTTTCTTGCCACTCTCAGGTTTTTTGTTTTTCTTTGACCTTCTGCTTAAATTCTGCCTAAAGAATTATTTATTAAGTAAAAAAGAACTTAGAGAAGAACCATCTTTTGAGGTGCAAACATGATGATGTTGTAAAAATCAGAAATCTAATAAGTGGAGCTACCAGGTTATAGAAGATGTGAATCTTAGTCAATTATATCACTGAGAAATAATGATAAATAAATATCTATGATTTTTATGGTAATAACTTGTGCTTTCACCATTAAGTTGATTTAGAATGTGAATAATATTCTCATGCATGCTAGTAATGCAGGTCCAGATGTATAATAGATATTTGTCTTAAATGCTATAATCTGTTCATTTCCTTATTCAAATTGACTGGCCTTTAACTTATAATACAATTAATATATACTATTAAATTCTCAATTTGAGAACTATCTATGATTAATTATTCATCCTAAAGGACACAGAGGCAGCATTATCTAGTTTTCATTACAATTATTAGTCTTGAAAGTAATGTCTCTCCAGTATGATTTTTAGAGGCATAACAAAGTATATGACCATTTCTGTGTGTTTTGAAATTCTTCTTGAAGCCTCCTTGAAGCCTCCTTTCTCCTAACAATGTAATGGACAGGTGAATGAAATTTCATCCAAGAGTTTTACACACCTTAGTGTGATTAGTGTTCAAATGATCTTACTGCCAATAGTTATAACACTGTATTAACTGTAAATTCATTTATCTTACTGTATTAGTATAATTGTAAAGTCATGTAATGTATTTTTGTTGTCTCCACATAAAAATAATGTCAGAATTTTTTTCTCATTGTTAACCTTCTCACTGTTAACTTGTGGCAAATAAGGATTGTGGCCAATCCTTTCCCATGTGGCATTGTGACTCAGAAAACCCATAGATCTCCTAGGTGCCTTCAAACTTCTCCTTATACATTTTGTATCCATAGACTTATCTAGCTGCCCATCTATATAACTATCTGCCCTCTGCTCTATTTAATAAGGGTTTACGTGTCTTTTCCCATTATCTTCCTTATTCTTTCTGCTTCTAAACCATTATATTAGCTTTCACTATTTTAGGTAAAACTTCCCTTTTAGCACTGTCATTTACTTCAAAGTTTAACTACTGTATAAAACCTTAGTTTCTTTTTTTTCAAATTCTTTATTGTGATTAAGTGATTACATAATTCCCCAAATTTCACCATATTGTGGGATAGTAATGCTTAGTTAAAGTCACAAACACATTCTAACTTTCATGGGGCAAATTGTCTATTGTGGTCTATAACATTTATTAGTTCTATGAGCTTTGAAAAAAAACCTTTAGTTTCTATATTGTTATTTATTTGTTTATTTCACAATTTTGTTTGATACTAGCCTGGAATCATATTGACATTTTCATACTTTATACAGTGTGTGTATTAGTAGTGAAGTCTAGAAAATTGCCCATTAAATACACTGTGACTTGCCTTGACTAGCTAGATAGTAAAAACTCACTAATTGTATATCTTTAGTTTCAGGTACAACATTATATCTCTAAGAGTCTGGTAATCCTGGGAAGTTGCAGCCTGTTGAGAAAATCTATTGTACCTCTACTTCTATCAGAAATTAACAGCTTTACTGATGATCTTGAAGCCATCAATCAGGTACACATAATTAAAAACTGTAGTTCTCATTTATATTTAGTTAATGTAATTAATGTAACTACAGGCTTCCCTTTTTCCCACTTATTTACTCATTTATTCCTTCCAATTTTTTTCTTTCCAGGCTGATATTTTAGTCATTTCTCAATTCTAGGGTATGTGATTATCATATGGTTGACAGTATTGGGACATGAGCTGAAGAACTTGGTGCTGCCAGGCAGGTGCTCTGCCACTTGAGCCATACCTCAGATAGCCTCACAGAGTCTGTTCCCTAGACCCAGTTTGGATTTTAGTCTTTCTAGCTCTGCCTCCCATGCAGCTGAGTCTTCCAGCATATACCATAGTGTATCGGAATAGTATTAGTTCCTATCAAGATTTCAGAAAGATACTATCAGAAAATCTTCAAAGTCCAGCCACCTGGTCTTACTTACTTACTTACTTACTTACTTACTTTGCCAAATGTTCCTTTGGTCACACCAAAGCAATGTTTATGTGAATGGCTTTACAATTCCCTAGGCAGGTAGCATATTCCTAAAGCAAGTAAATGAGAGAAAAGTCAACTGAAAGCAATATAAGAAATAAATTTAACTGAATTCAATTATATGTTTAACAGTAAGTACAAAAATACAAATTTTGCTTACACATTCCTCTTAAATTTTCATAGTAACATCATGAAGTGTTTATACATTTTACCCCGTTTATAGTTAAAGAAATCTACTCTTAAAATATATAAGCAATTTACAGTGTTGCAGATTGTAAAATGTTAAAGCAGAAATTCTAACCGAGGTTTTCTGATGGCTAACTCCCTTTAAAATATAGCAACTAAAAATGTAAGAAGGATAGTAACTCATCAAACAACAAATAGATTTTTATAGGTGTTAGTGTGTGTTAAATGCTTCACATGAATTTGCCCAATCCTTTTAAAAGCTCTTCAACTACTTAGTATTTTTAGAGGAAAGAAAATTATGACTCAGCATTAAACTGTAAGCAGGAGTAAAGCACTGTCTCGGGAAACACAGTGTAGCCAGGTGAAGCAGAAAGACTCATAAATAAAAATGGAATTTTGATAAGAGTTGAGAAAAGAGCCTCCAGGCTGAACTTTCATGAGTAACTCCCACAGCCACACAGTAGAATTAGGTTACCCAAGGAATTATTACCTTTGCCATCAGGAAACCAACTGGTGAATCCAAAATCTAATCTTAGGACCCAGAAAAGTGAGATCCTAATGGCTGGTAGAAGCCTGTGATGCACTGTCTGCTGTTTCACTGAAGAGGTTTGGCTTAATGAAACCTATAGCATACTCAGAACCTGCCAGGAGGAAGCTTAGCAAATATAGCCTTATGAATTCTTCAGATTTTCTTAACTGCAGAAAGCTGATAATATGATTAGTAATAGAGTTATTCCAAGATGTCCATTACCAGAAAAGTTCAGAGAGGCAGTAACTTGCTTATCGATGATGAGTGTGAGTAAGAAGGGACGCTATAGGGCAAAGAGTTTAGAATATAAAAGACTGTGTATTTGGGCCTATATTCATTGTAAATAAGAGTTATATTTCAAAGGATTCTGAAGAAGACTGTGAAAGAGAGAAAAAATAATGAACAAACAAATAGAAAACTAAAGTATGTAAAAATTAATATGATTGAAAATACTCAAAGGAAGTTTGTGGATTGATGTAATTGAGTTTGGATATGTTGAATTTGACAGCTTTGTAGTTGTATAAATATAAGCAGATGAAGCAGTCCTTGAAAGAATATCTCTGATACACAGCTACATTAACTACCTGCTCAAACAATAGAGTACTAACAGAAACTCAACAATACATCATTAATGTCTTGCAGAAATTACTAGACATATAAAAATCCAAGAATATATAAACTACAGCCTTGAGGAAAAATTAATAGAAATAGAACAGGTAGTGGCAGAAATAATAGAATTATCAGACAGGATCAAATTATTATTACTATGTTAAAAGAGTTTTTTGATGGGAATAGTAAAGGGAAAATAGGAAAGTTCAAGGAAAAATCAATGTATATATGCATATATGTATATATACTGATAAAGTTATTACAACATAAATATAAATACAAAAATCATTCTCAGTTATCTCAGCAATTTAAACACACATTTATTTAAAGATGCTAGATATAAAAGTGACTCCGGAAGAAATAGAAAGCCAAAGTTAACTAAGTTAACCAAATAAATTATATTTACAGATATAAACCTTCTCACAAAGATTTCAAGGTCACATGAAGAAATTATATTATTCCCCTCAAACCCTTTAGAATATAGGGAATATTTCCTAACTCATTTCAGGGAGCAAGTATTAACTTAGTCTCAAAATTAGACAACTATAATAAAAAGTCAAACAAAAAGTAGACAAATATTTCTCATGAATATAAAAATGAAGACCTTTAGTAAATATTAGGAAATGGAATCCCACCAACATGTAACATGAATAGTACCCAGTAACCAACTGGAATGTAACCCCAGAACTGCAGCTTGGTTTTCACATGCACAAAATGTATATAATTTACTTTATTAACAAACAAAACCCATATGATCTCAGTATATACAGCAATGGCCCTTGTTCAATTCATCACTCATCCATATTTTTAAACTGTATATTAAATTTAAATAGAAAACTTTCAACATGGTAAAATGCATGTATGAAGAACCTACAAACATCATACTCTGGTGTGGGAGATTGAATACTTTACCCAGGATTAGAAATATGAAATATTCTTTCTCTTTCATATTGAGCAGAATACTGAGGTTCATAGTCATCACAGTAAGGCAACTACTCTTGGAAAGATGGAGACAGAACCATCTGTTTATAGTCAGCATGACCATGAAGATGGAAAATTAAGGGGTTTTCTAAAAATCTATTGTATAGACTATCCTGAAATATATCCATACACATATAGCCAGTTGATTTTAGACTTAGTTGAGATTATTCAATTGGGAGAGGATCAACAAGTCGCTCTAAAAAAGGACAAATATTTGAACAATTCTTCCAAAAAAGAAGTATTTAAATAGACTGAGAAATGAACTGAACGATTACTGCAAGTGCTTAATTTTAAAAGACTGAAGATAACAAGTTTGGTAATAGCAGTGACCAAATTTAGTAACCTAAATTCATAAATTTCACATGGGAAAACAGATGAGCAGTTTCTCAAAAAGCTAGTCATACACTTACCAAATGGTCTTTTATATTCAACAGCAGCATTTATATAAGGAATCATATGTTAGCTAAGTGCAGTGCCTACCACATGTAATCTAGGTTCTTGAAATGTGAATTTTGGAGGATCATAGGTATAACCCAGCTAGAGCAGAAAGTTACTGAGACCTTTTCATTAAAAATATAGTTATATATTTTAAATTTTATTATTTAATAGTTGTACAACAAGGTTACAATTTTATAAGTCAAGTTCCATGTAAAGAAGAAAATAAATATGTTAATGCTCTGATTTTTATCCCTCTCCAAATCTTATTTTGAAATTAAAACATCTGTAAGTTTCTTTGCAAAACTTCTAACCTTTAAATCCAGAAACCATGTCAGTTAATCAATCATTCAAGTGTTAAAATGTAGGTTTTTAGACTGAGTCTTGGTGGCTCATGTCTGTACTCCTATCTGCTCAGGAGGCTGGCCATCTGAGGATGGTTTGAAGCTAGCCAGGGCAGGAAAGTCCATGACACTTTTTTTCCATCTTATTATTAAGTGGTTGTAGAAAGTGGGTACAATTCCATATGTCAGTTTATGAGAACAATGCATCTTGATCACTGTCACCCCTTCCATTGTTCTCACCAATTTCCCTCTCCCATCCCTACCTTTTACGTATTTCTGTTTTTTCCATAATGTACATGGGATATAATGACTGCATTTACTCACTACTTCCATTTCTTGTATGTGAGACCCTTTCTTACAGAACAAGCCAGGTAGGAAGTAGGAGAGCTAGTCCAGGAAGAAGTTACAAGATCTGACCTGAAAAATAGGGAAACAAAAAGGGCGGAAGACATAGCTCAAGTATTAGCACACTCAAATGCAAGGCCCAGAGTTCAAAACTCAGTACCACCCCAAAAAAGGAGAAAAATAATTCAGAAGTGAACAGTCATTGTTCATAATGTTGTTTACTGTTTAAATAATAAGTAATTCATCATAAATGTATAGTGTAATTCTACTCAGCTATAAAATATATTAAACCAATGACATATCATAGATAAATCCAAAAAGTAAATGAAAGAACAAAATGCTGAGTAAAATAAGGCAAACACAAATTATTCTCAGCCTGAGAATTGCTACAAAAACAATAAAATGTTTTACATTGATATAATACTTTTATAAATTGATTTGACAACATTATCAGATGTTAGTGATCTGAAGTGAAATTGAATTAATAACAAAATTAATGACAAAATTAATGACAAAATTTAATATGTAGATCTCCTTCTGAGATATAGTCTACTGCACAAAGAAGGCCTGAAAATTGTGTTTTTTAACAATGGTTTCATAGCTTAAAATCAGAAATAGGTATTCAAAATGAATATTCTATATTAGTTAGAATAACATGTATTTTGTGATGTAATCTGAAAGTATAATGTTGTGTTAAACAGAACATAAAATATGCAAGGAAAAGAAATCCATATCTATAATTTGAAAAAAATTATAACAGATACACATATGACACTCTTCCAGTGTAGTAGTTTAAGATATAATGTAAATGAAATAATATATCACAAAATATTAATAAGTTTGAATTACATATGATGTTTACTCAAGATGTATGTTTTTTTACATTCTAAAATACTTTTATTGAAAAGAAAAAGCCACATTTAGTGTCAGAAGTATGTTTAAAGTTGTTTCAGATTTTAATTGCTTTTTAAAGAAATGCTTTTCTCCTACCTCACCAGCATGTTTTTAGATATAGTAAGTAACCAAGATATTATAATTGAATAGTACTTTTAGAATATTGATAAAGATTAGTGAAACCTGAATTGAAAATATGATACAAATCATTTAAAATACGTTAGAAACCTGTTGTTTCCAAAGTAAATAAAATTTCTACATGAAAGATTTTAGAAGTTGCAACAAAAACAGATAAAGTTGAATGCTCTGCTGGTACCTCAGGCAGCATTTTTCTTTCAGACATCTGTGTTCCTTCTGAAGTCAAATAAAAATCAATTTGTTGATAAAAAGAGGATGAAAATATAAGATTTTCAATTTGACACAACTTTATGTATACTTATAATTCCCTAATGTAAGCTAATCTTCTCTATGAGTCTAAAATGTATAAGCATTTAAAAAAGAAAGTAATATAGTTCTTAATTCAGCAAGAAATAGCTGACCTATTTTAGTTGCAAAAAGAACCATGCACTTCCCAAATAAAGCTTTTTTTCAGTCATATCTAAGGTCAGCAATCAGTCTATCTGGGAGAATATTATTTATATCAAACTGTGTTCAGATATCCAAAACAGAGATTTGGAGCCTTTTGCATGGGCTTTCCCTTTTTAATTCCAATTTGTTTAACAAGAACTTAAAAGAGAAATTGCTGATAATGAGCTCCAGTTTATCACATTTGTGCAGTTGCCTTATACAAACATGTATTAGGTATAGATAAAACAAAGCTTAAAATTCTTTCAAACACATGCTTGACCTAAAAAAATTCCTCATAGATGAATGCCGTAAAAATAACAACTCCTGCTTATTAATAAAACTTTCCATCTGTGTGCTGAACTAGCAACAAAGATGAAAATTAGCCTGAGCATTTATCGCTTGCAAACTAGAACTTTTGTGTATTCGTTTGTCCACCTGAGACAGAACCTTGCTATTATCCCAAACTGGCCTTGACCTCTTCATCCTCCTGCCTCAGTTTCCCCACAGGCTAGTGATTGCAAACATGCCACACCATACCCAAAATCATACTACCTCTTTTAAAAGAGGCCTTGTGAGTAAACGAAATCAGTGTACCTAGGAGCATAAGGTTTGGAATGAAGATGCCTAGTGAAAATGCAGTGAAACCTCTGATCAGGTTACCTGACCAAATCTGAAGGCTGTGGAATGAAATTCAGTCCCTAGGAAATACAAAAACAGAGGAATGTATTATATTAACTGGGAACCATGGCATTTGCCATTTGCCATGTAATTGGCAAAATCAGGATTAGACTACAGGAAAAAAATCAGTTCATTCCTTCAACAAATAGAATGAGTCAGAGAGCAATCAGAAGACTAGGCCTACATTTTTAAAGAGACTAATACAGAAACATATGACCTGGCAGCCATATACCAAGGGGAAATGAACTGTATAGTCCCTGAATCAAATCTAGCTTGCCACTTGCTTTTGAAAACACATTTTTGTAGCTCAGCTATGCCTGTTCATCTGTGGCTTATCTATACACACTTTTGCAGTAAAAGAGCAGAGATGAATAGTTACAGTTGAGAGCATATGGCTTGCAGAGCATCAAATATTTAGTATTTGGCTCTTTAGAGAATACATTTGTCAGTTCCTACTATATGTGATTCTTTTCCGTGTCCTTATTTGAACAAACCAAAGAATATAAGAAGTTATGAGACTGAACTTTGTATAAGAAGGAATTAAGGAATTACCAGTTTTAGATGTGATATTATTCTTGTGCATTTATTGACTTCTTATGTTTTAGAAATATATATTTAAATATTGAGGGGTTAAATAAATATAATATTTAAAGCCCCACTTTTTCACTTCTTCAAATATTAACAGTAATCATACCTGATGAATGCAGTGTATCTGAATCTCAAAAGGAAACTGCATTTATACTAAGTTACTTATATGCTCAGTTGCTGTTAGCTACTGTTGTTATTACTATTGGAGTGGATATAAAATGTTAAATTAAAAACCCTACTGACATGAATACATGTGGATAAATAGAGAATCATCTTCAGGAGCAACTTTTCAAGTAGGTATTTGATGACACACTGTCTTTATACCATCTGTAAGACAGGGATGGATAGCCACAAAGGTTATTTTTTACTCTAGGTGTACATATTATGGTATTGTTTTACTCTAGGTATGTGAGTTTTCATTCTTTCAGCAGAAATAAAAGACAAATATTTAAGAGCTATGTTGATGAGATGTCATATTAGTCTAACTGTAATGTGTGATTTTTATATGTGCCTATGACTCTGAGTATCTGAAGTTTTCAGTAGAAGATTTGCCATGGCAAAAGTTAATTAATTAATAATTTGTTTGGATAATAAATAAAACTTCTAATTTCTTAAAGTTCAAAATTTCAAGTACATCTTAAAGCCACCAATGATTTTCTGAGAACAGTTTTAAGTACAGTGTTCATCCCTAGAACAAACTACTAAAAATATAAAGATTTCTAGCATAACTAGAAACTAAAAACTATTTAAGTAATGTGAAAACCTCTCTTGGAAGTGGGATTAACTACATTGTTATCAGCAAAACATACATCTCTAAATAAAGAATTTCAGTTGGGGTAAAGGATGTTATATAATGGCAAATGTATTCATTCACCATTCACATATAATACATGGAATTCTAAAACCCAGGAAACAAAAACTGATAAAACTAAAATGTAGACTGAATACATCTACAAATCCTGAAGATGTTAATGTTACTTTCTTATTTAAGAAAGGTATAACTGGACAGAAAATAAGCCATTATTTTGGAGAAGCTGAACAAAACAATCAGCTACCCTCATCTGAGTGTTGTTTCTGGAACAGTCCACCTGACAGCAATAGATTATGCCTTTTCAATTGCACATAGAATGGTACTAAGATAGATCACAAAACAGACCTTAACAAAGACCAGGTATTGAACTCATGTGTTAGAACTTAACTCATAACAAAAGCGTATCTAGACCTGACTTCCAGTAAACTGGAAATTAAACAGTCCACTTCTACATAACCCAGAAGCTAAAGTCTCAAGGCCAATTAGGAAAAGATGAAGTAAGTGAAAATATAGCATATATATGAATTTGCTGATAAAATAGTAATTGTTAGGAAAATTATAGATCATGCCCATATGATAGTATTGAAGAGACCTTTGGGTCAATAATGTATGAAATAGAAAATCAAAGGAAAATAAGGCTCAAAGTACACAAAAATGGGAAAAATACTAAACATAAGAATCATAGTGTTTGGGGGGGGAAAGGATTGGGTGGGGGAAGAGAGGGGAGGCTGGGAAGGGATGTAAAGGGTAAACAAAGGAGGTGGCTGCAATGCTTGGTAAGAAATGTATGCATTATCCTGCCCATGTAATTGTAACCCCTCTGTACAGTATGTTCACAAATAAAATAAAATTTGAAAAAAGAATAATAGTGTTAGCTGAACATCAGTGGCTCACACTTGTAATCTTAGCTACTCAAAAGACTGATATGTCAGTTTTTGTTATTTAAAACCAGTTTGAAGTTCAAAACCAGCCCAGGCAGAAACGTCCATGACACCCTTATCTCAAATTAACCACCAAAAAGCCAAAAGTAGAACTATGGCTCAAATGGTAAGGACATTCAAGCCTTAGGACAGGCACACTTTCACACAACAACGAAGGAACAGTTGTTGACTTTTCAAGATAAAGCAAAAACAACAGCTAGGCAATATACCACAGGATAGCTACTTGGGGAAAGATCAAAAATATAAAATTATAAGTATTGTTAATGAAAGATGACATTAATACAGATGTTTAAAGAAAGACATAGGTTATTGTGAATAGCTCAATAGTAGATTTGATTTGATGTCTTAGATACAAAACTACCAAATCTCCTTTAGTGGGAAATAAATAATCAAAGTAGTCTTAAACCCATTAATGAAATAGAATTCATTATTTAAAATCTTTCAATAAAGAAACCTGTTAATTCTGCCTGGTTCCAATAAAAATCCTACCATACATTTAAGGAAGAACTAGTGTCACTTTTACAAACTATTTTCCCAAAATTAGAAAAAAGAGAGAACACTTGTCAAATCATATTATGAGATCAACATCGCTGTGATACAAGAAGGGAGGAAGGGGAGGAGAGTACCGTTGTGATATTTAATGTACATATGTGATGTGAAAGTGGAGCTAGGAAAACTGAAGGGATGGGTGGGGTTGGCAAAGATGGAGAACAAGATCGGAAGGGGTGACACTGATCAACATGTTTTGTACTTAAATACTGACTCTTTGTATTGAATCTCCCTTTATACAACTACCTATTCTAAGAAAAGAAGCAGGCAAAGACAGCATTGCATGATGGATAAATGGTCATGGTGTGAATGCAGATGAATATATTTTGCAAACTTACTTTGCAGTGTCTCAAGGAAAAAATTAGATGAAAAGGCAGTGGAGAAGGAAACAACTGATGAAATGCAAGTCCTACACAGGCCCCATATAATTTTACTTGTATTTATTATTGAATGTTTTTACATTGAGTTTTTATCATCAGAAAATCTGGAAAGAATGCTGAATGAATCTTAGATTTTAAAAATTCAGTTAAAAGAGCAGTTTGGTGGTAAGTCTCCCAGTAACAAAGAAGTTTTGGAAAAATAAAATAAACTGATTATCTTTGTTAGACACTAGACTTAATTTCTTTTCTGTTTCCATCCACATCTAAATTTCACAGTTGACTGTCATAAGTTCATAAAATAGTGAGAAGCTAATTTTTTTAGTTGTTTAATGTTTTACAAGCAGGGTGAAGCTTTGAACATTGTTTGCTTCTAGTTAAATGTGTAATGGCTGAATAACAGCTGAAGACAAAGCCAGCAAAATAAAGACAAACATATTTTTCTCAAAACCTGTTTATAAATGTGTTGTTCAGAAAAGTGAGTTGAATCTCTAGCTTGTACACATTAGATTATATACTCGGTGTATCATACACACCAAGATGACTCCCCACTGTACACCATATGTGGCCACATAGCTGTGTCAGCCTTTGCTATTCAATATCAGAAGCCATTTCTGAAAAAACTATAACATTTAACTTTCAGTGTAAAAACAAATTAAGATAGGTGCTGCTTTCTCATGCCTATAATTCCAGCTATTCAGAAAGCTGAGATCTGAGGATCATGGTTTGAAACCAGCCCAGACAGGAAAGTCTGTAAACTATTATCGCCAATTAACCACCAAAAAAACAGAAGTGGAACTATGGCTTGAGTGGGAGAGTGCTGGACTTTAGCAAAATGAAAAAAAATAGCTTAGAGACAGCACCCCGATAAACATATAATTTTTTGTTTGTTCTTAAAATAATGAGTCATCACTTTAAATAATCTGGATATACACATCATTTGCTTATAGGTGAATACAGTTTAATAGAATTGGTAAAATGGTAAAATGTATGAAAGAAAAATATTGTACCAATTGGAAGCCCTGAGTTCTTACTACTTCTGGTGCTAACTAGTTTAGTGGCTTTGGAACATCCTCTCCCTGAGCCTAATTCAACAAATAAATGCAGTTGTTTAGTGGTTATATGTCAGGAATTTCATCCAGTGAACGGAATCAAACTTTTAAGCGGCAGCCAATCTAATATGTAGTTTATGGGTGCTCATAAAAGATTGCAGGATTGAGGCATCTTGTTAAATGTGGTAGGCCTTTATAATCAAATTCTTATTTCCTTTTTACTTAAGAGCATATTTTCTAAACATGTCTTTGAATTTAAAAATCATGATTTAGAGCTTCCATTATCTGTGTATATCGTATGTTCTTATCATTTTCATCCCTTCTTTCCCATTACATATAAAGTGAACATCTCAAGCTATTCATTCATTGCTTAATAAGTTTTTTTTGTAATATTTATTTTTGGATTTTTAAAAAAAATCTACAGTGTGCACTTCAATTTCTCCATTGGAAATTTAGAACTCATAATTCTTTCCCCATTTCACCACATCCCATTTGCATTTCACTCGGTGCTTTGTTAAAAATATAAATCACAGTTTGTTCTCTTGTATTTTGTTTACTTTTCATAATGGATATGTATACATTCATGCTCCAGAATATGTTAAACTAGTTTGAAAAGATCATTTTAATTAGTATTTTCAGAGTCTTTATCTTCCTCATTATCTTTATTTTAATATTGCTTTTCTTTACCTTGTAAGATCTGTTTTATTTAATTATTTGTTGTTATTTTCTGTAAAGTTTGATTTTTTCCTTTTCCCTTATGCGCTATTGGAGTGTCTACTGGAACTGACCAGTGTTTCCATCTCAGATAGCCCCACGGATTGTCTTTGTTCTGGGTCATGTATATGTATAAGCCAGTTAAAAAGCCCTTCTTACTCCTGTATTGGAATAAGTTGTGGAACTTGTTTTCAGTCCTTTCAATACAACTCTACATGGAATCCTGTTTTGTTGGCTAAGGTACTTAGATGGGTTTGTAGGGAAAATCAAACTAGTATTCTGAGTACTGATAATTAATTCTTTGGTGTCTGGTATGTCTTGCAATATAGCCCATGAATGCCTCTCTATCCCTATTCCATTTTTAGGCAAATCCAGAATCATTGTTTTGAGTCTATAACTATGTTTCACATCCAATATTATCAGCCTCTGACTTAGAGCTCTTATTTCTTCTATGGACTCCTGAGTAAGAAATAGGAGGAATGTGTTCTGCAAATCACTTTTGACAAGAATCCCTATCACTGGTAAGGTTTCTGTGCTTTGATTAGGACTTGAAAGGAGAGAGAAAACATAACATTATTTATTTATTTGGGTATGTTAATAAAAAATAGAAACTGTGCTTGAATAAAGGATCAGTGGTACTCTTTCTAAAAGTTCCGAAATGATGCATTGGATCATTATCTATAGAACAAGCAGGTATGGATGGACAGGCTCACAGTCACTGTCAGGATAATTCTATGCCGCTGATCGTAATTAATTCAAGAGAAGTTGTGAGTAAGAAAAAAATAAGCCAATTATTTTCCCTATGTTTGGCTATTCTAACAATAAAATGCCAATTAAATACCATAAATTCTTTCTTCCCTTTTTACCCCATAAGCAGAAGAATGTATTGCTACATTTTTGATGGTTGTCATGATGAAATTACTCGTTCCTAGTAAGAATTCATCAGATTAATGTCAATGTCATCAAAAAATTCACATGTATTTAAATACATGCTCTTTCATTATGTTATTCTTGCTCTTGGTATCAAGTAAAATTCCATTTGTTCTAGATAATTTTCAGGTGCAGTGAAAACCTAAGGCCCTCTGGGAAGATTTCTTTTATCACTATATTTCTTTTATCACTATTCCTATCTTTCTATTACACAGATGGACACAAATTATTAGAAACAAGAAAATTTAACTATAACCTGGCCTTGTTTACATTCATTTCTTTGTGTGTACAGTAATTAGTGAAAATGTCTTACTTATTTTGTTTCATTATGAGAAACAACAAATATGTTTTGAAATAAAGAGTTTCACTTTAAAAATCAAGGCAGCCATCTATATCATATAACACTTTTCACCCTAATCTGAAACATCACTTGTTTCCTAAGCTACGATACTTTTCAAATTAAAAGGGAAAGAATAAAGAGAAAACACTGGGATCTTTATCTGCTCTGCTGTTTATATGCCATCATTTATTTTATGCAGGAATCCTTTGATTCCAACAATGGTAAAAGACTAGGGTTCAATTTTTGTAAACAATTTAAGAAGTATACGTGGCTTATATTTTGTACTTTTAAAAGTAGTTATTGAAAAAGTACTTATTGAAAGCTTGGCACTGGTGGTTCATGCCTGTAATCCTAGCTACTCAGGGAGGTGATCTGAGGATCAGCCCAAGCAGGAAAGCCCATGAGACTCTTATCTCCAATTAGCCACCAAATAGCTGGAAGTAGAGTTGTGGCTCAAGTAGTAGAACACTAGCCTTGAGAAAACAAAGCTCAGGGACAACACCCATGTTCAAGCCCCTGGACCAGCACACACACGCATGCACGCGCACGCGCACACACACACACACACACACCACACACCACACACACACACACACAAATGTACTTATTGAATGAATAAAAGGCAACCAAAAGAGATAGTCTCAGAAAGAGGGGCCCTGGGTCATTCTGCGATGTGAAGTGAGAAGCCTAAGGAGTAAATGAAAGAAAGAAGAGAAGGAAAGTTGCATTCTGAGGGTGAGCTGTAAGTCTAGGGTTTAGAGAATTGAAGCACTTGTAGTTGTCTGTATGGAATAAGTGTGAAGTTCTTTTGCAGTTATTTCTCTTTTTTTTCCTTTGGTTTATTCCGTTTTGTAACTGTTTCTGATTTTTGTACCCCTTGTCTTATTTATTTATTTATTTTGTTGGTTTGAAGCTTGAACTTGGGGCTTCGGCACTGTCCTTGCGCTCTTCAGCTCAAGGGGAGAGCTCTACCACTTGAGCCATAGCGCCACTTCCGGTTTTCTATTGCTTTATTGGCGATAAGAGTCTCATGGACTTTCCTGCCAGAGCTGGCTTTGAACTGAGATCCTCAGAGCTCAGCCTCCTGAGTAGCTAGGATTGCAGGCATGAGCCACTGGCGCCTGGCTTCCCCTTGTCTTATATATTATAGGTTTATCTGATTACGAGAGAGGAAGGAGAATCACAGAAGGAGTATCACAACAGTGATATACTCACTAGACACTATGTTAGAAATGAACTGTCCAACTTGGCGGGGAGGCAGGTCTGGAGGGGGAAAAGTGGGAGAAAATAAGGGAAAGGGTAACACTGTTCAAAAACAAATCACTCATTTCCTACTTATGTAACTGTAGCCCCTCTGTACATCACCTTTACAATAAAATTTAATTTTAAAATAAAAAACAAAGATAATGGCAGCATGGGAAGCAGAGGTGAAGGGGTGGAGACAGAACCCTGGAACTTTCACTAGTAAAGGGACAGTGCAAGAGTTATGGACCACACTACATCTCAGTAAGCAAATGGACATGAAAGAAGGAAGCCTGTAGTCTATGAGTGGATCACAGGGACTCCACTGTGGGAGGTGTGTCCAGTGGCTGTGACAACGAACAACAGAATCTTCTATTCAGCTCTCTCTCAGGAAACCAGTGGAGCTCCCACATTAAGTACAGAACTTGGATTTCTGAGGTCAAAGAGGGAAAAGATGGTCTCATCTCTGTGATCTACTAAACTAATTAGGTTGCTGTGTTATTGGGCTCTCAAACTCATTAATGTGTCTACTCTGTCTAATGTGTCTACTTTTTAATATTGATTTGTTACTGGTCCTGAAGCTTGAACTCAGTGTTTCTTGCTCTCACTTGACTTGTTTGCCCAACTGGTACCCTACAATTTGAACAATGTGTTGGCTCCAGCTCTTTGCTAGTTAACTGTAAATTGAGGCTTATTAATTTTTCTGCCCAGGTTTGCTTTGAACCTCACTCCTCTGATCTCGTCTCCTGAGTAGCTAGGAGTCAAGGCATGTACACCAGCAACCTGCTTGAACTTGTTCTGGACACTGTCCCTATTCATGCAAGGCTGAAACTTTGCCACTTGAGCACTTGAACTACACCTTTACTTTTGGCTTTTTTTTTTTTTTGGCTAGTCATAGGGCTTGAATTCAGGGCCTGGGTACTTGGCCTTGAGCATTTTGCTCAAGTCTAATGTGCTACAACTTTGAGCCACAGTGCCACTTCCAATTTGGAATAAAAGTCTCATAGACTTCTGCCCAGGCTGGCTTTAAATTGCAAATCTCAGATCTCAACCTCCTGAATAGGAAGGATTACAGGCATGTGCCACCAATACCTGCCTATTGTCCATTACTATTTATTTAATAGTATTTAGTTCATTACTATTTATCTAATGGTATGTAGCCCAATTCTGTTCATCTATGGTATTTGTTGAGCTTCTTTGAAGCAGGTCCATTGCTGGGTCATGACACTTAAAGGATCATGACACTTAAAGGCTTGCTTGTGATGAGGTATGTCCTCTGCAGCACTGAAAAGTAGATGATCAATAATTATTTTGAATGAAACACATACCTAAAATAATTATTGAAGAAACAGAGCAATATGTTACAATGTTCAGAATATTGATATCTTTTTTGTGTGTCTCTGGTGGTATTGGGGCTTGAACTCAGGGCCTGGGACCTGTCCTTGAGCTATTTTGCTGAAGGCTATTGCTCTACCACTTGAGCCACAGCTCCATTTCTGGCTTTTTATTATTTTTTAAAAAATATTTGTGCCATTCTTGGGGCTTGAACTCAGAGCCTAAGAGCTATCTCTAAGATTCTTTATCTCAGAGCTTGCTCTCTACCACTTGAGCCACAGCTCTGCTTCCAGCTTTTTGGTAGTTTATTGGCAATAAGACTCTCACAGACTTTCCTGTCTGGAGAAACAAGCACAATCCTCAGATCTCAGTCTCCTCAGTAGCTAGGAATGTAGGCAGGAGCCATCGGTGCCTAGAAGAACCTTGATATCTTAATGAAGAGAACAAGTTTAAAACTATTTAGGAGCTCAGAAAGTGTTTGTGATGTCTGATGTTATGCAGACAGTTTCACAGAAAAGACAGATGTCAACATTATAGGAGTGAGAGAGTACTCAGGAAAGCACTGCAGGTTACCTGGATATGCTGGGGACCACAGCTCAATGCCTAGATACTGGAGAAAACTTCATAACTGCCTTTCTGTTCAGCCTGGGCAAAAGCACATTCCATATCTTTGCTAATACTCTCCATAGGTATTATAATTTTGACTATAACCTGTTGTTATGGCTTTTTATATAAGCATTACTTTCTACTTTAGTATGTTTTATTGAAAGTGCTGAGTGCTCAAAGGATGCAAATAAGGAAAAAATGGTAAGTTTAAAGAAATTTATGAAGAAAGTCCTCTGCTTTCCATGACCTTGGTGATTATAGAGCCACAGTGTAGACTATATGGTATCCAGCTATTTAGTGATACTTAGTATGCCAAAGGGATAATTTCATGTCATTCTCGGTAGCAGTGTAAGAAACCTCTTTAATTCAGTTAATGGATGTTGACTCCTGAAACTATGGTACTTTTTCGGGTAGAATTGCTATTCATACAATATTATGTCAACATTTGGGAAGTGTTTGCATGCACACTCATGTGGCAGATTGATTTTAAATGCTTACCGATGAATACATCCCAGGATTAATGTATAAAGGCAGTGGTAGAATTTGATTTAAAAAGTAATAGCAATGCAGGGAACTTAAGAAACAAATCCCTCCCAAATCTAACAAACCAATCATTAAATGGGCAAGGGAACTAAAGAGAGACTATTCAGAAGAAAAAGAGATAAAAATGGCAAAGAAACACATGGGGAAATGTTTATCATTCCTGGCCATAAAGGAAATGCAAATAAAAACAACCCTGAGATACCACCTTACCCTGGTCAGAATGGCCCATATCCTAAATTCAGCCAACAACAAATGCTGGAGGGGATGTAGAAAAAGAGGAACCATATTGTACATATTGCACATCTGAGGGAAGACCGGAGGAAGACACAGAATCAGAGGGAAACGGGGGAATTACAGCAGACGGGCCCATCAGCTTCACTGGACATTGATGAAAATGAACTAAGCAACTTAAGGGCAGTGATAGGAGGGAGGGAATGCGAGGGAAAGAGGGAACAGCTTACATTAAGCAAAAGCAAAGAAAGGTACATACCACCCAATTTGGAAAAAATAACTGTAGTGTCAAAAGTTTGTAGAGATCATAAGCTTTACAGACCATGATAATGACAATGCACCTTGTGAAAGTTAAAATGTGTTTGTGACTTTGAGTATCACTATCCCACAATGCTGTGAATTTTGTGAAATTTATATAATCATTTAATCTCAATAAAGAAAAAAGTAATAGCAGTTATATTTCTTTTTTCACCTTATACATGTAGAAAAAATGTCTAAGCATGTGAGAGAATAGCTATATATGTACTCTATTTTGTTTCATCTTGGAATGAATAGTTATTGGAAAATACCTACAGGACCTAAAATCAGGGATCTGAGTGAGCAAAGCAGTTCGCCAGAGTGACGGTCTGTTCTCCTTGCCACGGTATCTTACATTCCATTTCAGATCAACTTAACAGGCTTATTTACAAACGGATCTAGGGAATCACTTTGAAAAACAAATTAAGCATCAAAGAATATACATTAAGTGGGCCAGATCAGGAGTTCAAAGTATTTAATAAAGCTTCAGTTTTAGTCAAACTCTCCAGCACAGAAAGACAGATCCTAACCTCCAAATCAACCAATGTAAAAAGGGGCCAGGATGCATGAGACCCTGAATGTACTTCCATAGTACTTCCAAAAATTAATTAACAATATAGAGTAATGGTTAATTCATGATTTGTAATTTTTGCTAATTTTCCAAATTTTCACGATACTATGTACTTTTTCATTTAATGAGAAAAGAAGCATTTGTGTAAAATTAAATGATTAGGAACAAAATTAAGATGGAAGAGAAATACAAAGTGTATATTTGCTCTGATAACTGAATGTCAATTGCTTGTCTAAAGAGCTTTGTGTAGACAAGCATTTATAGCTGGCGTCTTTGGGCTGAGCACAAAGGAGCACAGGTGTGTTGGTGGTGGGACTATGGTGCAGGTGCACATACCTACTGCTTGCAGGACTATGGTGCAGGTACACATACTGACTGCTTGGTGTGTTCCAGGGACTGTGCAACACATTTGACTTTGTCTCACACACTGTCCTCTGAACAGCCCTTTGGTGTAGGTATCATCTCCTCTGTTTCATTAATGAGATGATTAAAACTTTTGCAAGGTCAAAAACTAGCATCTGACCTGCAGTGCAAACCACTGGTTTCCAAGTTCCATTCTTTAAAAAAACCAAACAATTCACCACTAAGAAAACAAAAACAGCTATTGGACTATTTTTTAACTATCCCTGTATTAGAAACCCCTTGAAGGAAATACATTAGCCCTATTTTGTAATTGAGGAACTGGAGTTCAGAGAAGGTAGATCTTACTGGTTATTGAAGCCCATGCTTCCAAATTCTAGGTCCTTAATAAGGCCCTTGGAAGGAGATTAGGACAAATTAAAAAGACCCTCTTGGAGGCCTGAAGAGTTTGTGTATAGGAAGAAAACATTTAAAGGATGAAAATCTCTACCTCTATATAAAAGTAAATCCACAAATGTCTCTCTCTTCCCTCTTGGAAACAAATCATAGTCTTAAGGAAACAACCGTGCTGATTTCTGCATCTTAGAATCAGGAGATGGCAATTTAAACAGCTTAACTAGACCTTTAATAAAGTTCTTTGACAGTGAGTGAGATTTTAAAATATACAAATATATTCTTATACTAATTTTCTCCTAATACTTTTTTCCTTCTGGTATGTTACCTGCTAATATTTCAGATCTTCACCCAATTGCCAGAGGGTTCTATCAAAACTATTCTTGTCATACTTACAGACTTTCTTTCGTACCTCATCAAGTATACGATAATATCTAAGTTTTATGGCACAGTAGACAAGCTCTGTGACCTGGTGTCCAGCCTACATCTCCAGCCTCACGTTCCCCAGTGTGTGAACTCCTCTATATTATTCTCCTTTCCTACTTCCTTGCAATGGTTGGTGCTGTCCTTTTCTGGAATGCTCTGTTCTCCTTAGCCTTCTCTTTTCTGACTCCTTCCCATCACGCAAATTCATCTTAGATTCTATCTAGGTCCCATTCTCTATAGGGTGTAATTATCTTCTGTTTGCCTAAACGCATTCCCTTTTTTTTAACCATTGCACATATGTAGGGTTACCTGAAAGTACCCAAAGGACAGCTTCCAGGGATTCAGATTATACCAGCAATTCAAGGAGAATGAGGATGGGAACAGGCTACTGCTAATCTATGTCATACCCTGACCCCTTGAGCATGTTTTTGCTCACGATGGGCAAGCATCATGAAACTTAGCAGCCTTTTAGGTTGTTTTAATGAACAGTTGTTTCTTCACTATTGACAAGATTTGCTCTTTCTCGTTAACTTTAGTATCAAATTTGTGAGCTCTTCTAAATACCCACTTAGAGTACTAGGGTTGCAAGGATTATTTAGTTACTGTGTGGGAAATTCACCTTTGTACAATGTCAAATTTCATCCAACTACATTTTATGTCTGTCTATTTACAAGTAGGTTAAATATTTTGTGGACACCAGAAACTACCTTATCCATTTTAAATTCCAGTCTAATTGTATTATGCCCAAATATGGACCGCATAAGTTACATTTTCTGATGTATTTTGAAATTTTCTTTGTGGCCTAACATATGACTGTTGCTTTGTTGTTTTTACTTTTCTAAATATTACATTTTTAGGGGGGAGGCTGGAGATCAAACCTAGGTCTTTATGCATGCTAGAAAAGAAATTTGCATCTTAGCTATATGCCTAGCCCTTGGTGTTATTATTTTTAGGTTTATATTATAAATTTTATTGAAATAATGCTATGAGTTAATAGAAATAGCAAAAAAAGAATTAAAATACAAGCTCTGTAAAGTCCCAGATAATTGTTTTGTCTATTTTACATCCATGCTTGCTTAAATTTTGTTAGCATTTGACTATTGTATCTGTGTTCCATCCACTTATTCTGTGCTTTTTGTCATTACTTTATTGAGTAAACACAATAGCACTGTGCCAGTCCCAACAACAAATTACTGAATAAGAAGAAAATAATCCCTCAATGTGTTTATGTTGTATTTATGTTGTATTAGAGCAGTGCTGAGGGAGATGCTAAGCAAGAGGAATAAAATAATTCCACGTTCTGGTAAGTCTTAGAAAGCAATGATTTGAAGCTTTATATGGAAGTCAAATTAAATGAAGTGATTAATGATTCAATATCTACTCCTACATGTTTAATTATTTTTTGTTTACTATGAAACCTATCATTCATTTTATTTTCCCTTTCTTGTCTCTTTTATTATGGATATTAAGACTCTTCAATTAGTTTGAAGTAGTTCGTAATCTTTATACATATATTGACAATTTTTGAGTTAGTCATGGACCTAATTATTACTTCCTTCAATTAGAAAATACCAAGGCATTATTTCATCCATCTGCTAAGCCCTGAGTAAAAGGATACAATCCTCCATTTTGTGGAGGTTTTACCTCCAAATTTTAATTCTTTTGCATTATAATATGTTTATTGTTTTGATGACACTTGTATTGTGCTTATGTCCTTTGTACCATCATTTGATTTTGACTGTTTATGTTCCTGAATGCTATTTGTATATCTGAGTGTGTGTATATGTGTCTGTTGCATTTTTATATCCACAGATTTTCTTTCTAGAACTCCATTTTCCACTTGCTAGCATAGGTACCCTAGAAATTCCGAATGTTTAAGAATAGAAGTTGTAAATGAGGCATTTTCAATTTTGAATATTCATATTTCACGTGCCCTAAGAAGTTATATTTCATTGAATCATATCATTTCTAGAATAATTTATTCCTTCCATAATTACTGATTTCCTTTAAAAAGCATAGAGAAGGAAAATTTTTTACATTATTTTATTTTTAATTTTTTTATTGTAAAAATACTGTACAGAGGGGTTACAGTTACATGCATAAGATAATGAGTACATTTCCTATCCAGCATTGTTACCTCCTCCTTTGTTTTTCCCCTACTATCCCTTTCCTCCCCATCTCCCCAACTCCTCCCACACCCCCACCCCCACCCCCACCCCACCAATTTTACATCTCATTGTTACAATGGGTCCACCTGTATTCTTGTTACAGCATTTTGTTATTTCCCTTCCCCTCCCCAAATTAGAAAAATGTATATACAAAATGCAGTGCACCAGAATAAAATACAATGAAAAACAAGAGTTATACCATGGGGGAAGAACACACAAACAAAAAAAAATCACATAGTACATTATAAGTACATTAAAAACAATTGCAAGAAAGAGAAAAACCACTTATGTCCCTGTCTTGGGGTTCATTTCACCTAGCATCATCTTATATGTTCATATGTATATAGCTTTTGACCTTTTCTGCTTGTGCCAGACATATACTAGTTTTTGCAAATAAGGGAAACCATGGGACCTGTTTCTTTGAGCTTGGCTTACTTCACTTAATATATTTTTCCAAGTCTTTCCATTTCCTAACAAATGGGCTGGTAACATTCTTTCTGATAGAGGCATAGAATTCCTATATATATATATATATATATATATATATATATATATACACATACATACATGTGTGTGTGTGTGTGTGTGTGTATCACATTTTCTTGATCCATTCATCTACTGAGGGGCATCTGGATTGGTTCCATATCTTAGCTATGGTAAATAATGCTGTGATAAACATAGTTCTGCCTTGTTTGTGATCATTCAGGTAAATGCCCCAAAGTGGGATTGCTGGGTCATAGGGGAGCTCTATGTGGAGTCTTTTGAAGAACCTCCATACTGCTTTCCAAAGTGGTTGAACAAGTTTACACTCCCACCAACAATGCAGTAGGATTCCCTTTTGGCCACATACCCTCCAGCATCTATGTTACTAGATTTCTTGATGATAGCCATTCTAACTGGGGTGAGGTGGAATCTAAATGTTTTGATTTGCATTTCTTTTATGGCTTGAGAAGTTGAGCATTTCTTCATGTGTCTATTGGCCGTTCTTATTTCCTCTTCAGAGAAGTTTCTCTTTAAGTCTTTAGCCCACTTATTTATTGGGCAGTTGTTTCTTTGAGGATTTGTTGTTGCAGGATTTAGAGAGGAAATTTTTAAATAAAATATCTAGTTTAATTTTTTACCACTAAACAAATAGTAAAAATGAGTAGAAAGTTTTGTTCATTTTGGATGTATATGTGTGTGTGTGTGTGTGTGTGTGTGTGTGTGTGCTTGCGCGTGTGCACATGTGCATATTCATGCATGCACACCAGTACTGGACTTGAACTCTAAGCCTGAATACTCTAGGCAAGCACTCTACCACTTGAGCCACAGCTTCATTTCTGTTTTTTTGTAGTGCATCAGAGATGAGTCTCTCAGACTTGCCTGCCTAGTGTATCTCACAGTAAGAACTCCTCCAGGAGTTGCCCAGTTGTTGTTGTTGTTGTTTTTTTTTAATCTGTAATTTTGACCCCTCTGACTTTGGCACTTTTGGTCACTCAGAACACTTTAACTGTATTATCCATGTCTGCTACAAAGGCCATTAGTCTGGGTTGCATCAGATTTCTTTGTATCAGCTTCTAGGGTCAGTCTTCTTCTCATAAGAAAATGTTGCCCTACTATGTGATTTCTTTTGTTTCCTTCATATGTTCTTTCCACATGGTATAACCCCTGCTTTCACTGTATTTGATTCCAGTGCCTGCATTTTGTATATACATTTTTCTAATTTGGGGAGGGGAAGGGAAATAAGAAAATGCTGAAACAAGGATACAGGCTGACCCATTATAACAATGAGATGTACAAGACACTATGTTGATAACAAACTTTATAACTTTGTTGGCATTGGGAGGGAGGAGTTGGGAAGATGGGGATGGAAGGGATGGTTGGGGAAAAACAAAGGAGGTGGTAACAATGCTGTATAGGAAATGTACTCATTACCTTACTCATATAACTGTACAATATCTTTACAGTACAGTATGGTATCTTTACAATAAAAATATAATAAGGGCTTGGAAGGTGGTTCAGTGGTAGAGTCTTGCCTTGCATGCCTGAGGCCCTGGGTTCGATTCCTCAGCACCACATAAGCAAAAAGAAAAAAACCAGAAGTGGCACTGTGGCTCAAATGGTAGAGCGCTAGCCTTGAGCTGAAGAGCTGAAGGACAGCACCCAGGCCCAGAGCTCAGGCCCCACGACCGGACCAATATATATATATATATAATATATACATATATAATATATAATATATATTTATAATATATATAATATATATATATTATATATATATAAAGAAAATGTTGCTAAGTTAAGTTACTTACAAAAGTAATTTTTGAAACCTATAATTGTTGAATTCCTTCAGATAAAGCTGTGTTTTGAGCCAGTTTCTTGAAGGTGTACCTCACAGAGTCATGAAGACATTGTTGCTCAGGGGTTGTCTTCATCACAGCTACTCTGAGGCAAACTGCAGAAGCAGCATGAACCTTTGTATGTTTTTTAAGTCATTTGTATGTTTCAATAGTGCTGCAGTTTCATATTATAAAGAATGTCTAAAATTGAGAAGGTTAGAGAGGAAAAGATAGAGAGTGAACAGTTTGGAGGATATGCTAAAATGATATGTGAAAACATAGTGAGGAAAGCTGTAGATATATGTAGGAGGTTGTGAGGGAGGGGAAGACAAACAGGCTGTGTTGGGGGTAGATATAAGGGAGTGAGTTAGGCTGGATATTGTTAAGAAAAAATGGTCAGCCAGTGTGAAAATAGAACAACGAAAACTCTTGAAATTGTGCTAAGAATTGGGGAGGGAGGAATGGGATAATGAGAGACTAATTGAAGTACATTGCTCTCTTGTTGAAATGTCATAATGAAATCCGCCTCTCTTGCCTAGCTAATGCTAGGCAAACAAAACAAAACAAACAAAAAGCACAAAACAGTGAGTCAATGAAAACTAAAGTCACAATGGTTTCATTTAAGATAATCTTTCGCAGTTAATAAAGATTTCTAAGCAGATTCTTTGTTAGATGCTGAAGCAACATCGTAATCTTAGATTGAGGCATTGATTCATATACATATGACAAAAGTATACTTGATTGTGATGCTTTTCATTAGTTTAAGTAAACACCCCTAGATAGGAAAAAAATGAACATCCTTAGAAAGTAATTTTTAACTGTAGTTACTCAGGCAAATCAAATCGCTGAAACATGAGCCTCTTGGTTTTGTTGATTTACTGAATTCGTGTATTCAGAGATCAACTTCAATAACAAGACTGAGAGGTTCTACAACTACATTTTAGAGGCAAGGCCCTTTGGGTCACCAGGGCAGCAGTAGCCAGATCTTTACCTCATCAGCCTACAACTGACCAAAGTTAGATGCATGGCCTGATCCCATTTCATTTCAGTGCATTATTATTAACCTCAAGTACTTCAAAGAATTATAACTTATTACAGAATAAGGCTTACAATTTCCAAATTTTCTTTTCATATCAATTAATTAGTTTCTCACAATAATGCTATAACAACAGACATTGGGCATTCTCATTTTACAGAAGACTAACCTGAGAATCCACATCTCTTATTAATTAGCAAGAAGATGTGACAAACTTCTGACTCTTCTATTCTCTCTACTGTAGTACATGAGTCTCTAAAAGCGATGGTAAAAAACTGTGAAATGAAGTGGTAGCAGCTACTGTGGGTTTCTAAGTCTGTTTTATTTAGAGGATTTACAATTCCAGTGGAAAAAAGAGCTGTAATATAGTGTAGAATGATTCAGCATGCATTCAGGCCAGTGTGTTTTATTAGAAAACCTTCTGTTCACACTCAGATAAATATTAACAAGGATCATAAAGATGGATTGAAAGGCTAGCAAGTGACTTTATTTAATTATAAAGTATATTTTCATTATTAACAAACCACATTTGTGTCCCAAGCTCAGCGTTTCTGATAGTGCCTTTATTACATTTCAGAGCACACTATCAAAGTATTTTGAACATGTTCCTAACATTTCTGCCTCAGGCTTTTTTTCCTGTGTTCTTTATTACTTGAGCTCTGTTTCTTCAAACCTTATCACATGTAGTTATTTCTTTATTCTCACATCATTACGCATATGTGAGTGAGGTCTAGGATCTGATGTAGAATTCCTCCCAGCTCATCATCCTCCACAGAAGTTATCTGCATCACATTTCGTGAGCAGTAGATGCCACTTCTCTGTCTACCTGTACTCTATATGGCAGCCTCCATTTTTATGTCTTGTCTTACAATGGCTTTCTGATTGATTGCAAAGACTTATGTAGTAAATGATTTTGGTACATCCTAAAGCTTGATAAGATATGCCTACAGTATTGTCACTCAAAAAATTTGTTTTAATAGGGTGAATATGAACAAAGTAGAGCATACATGTGTAAGGAAATATGACAATGAAACCAATTTATACAGTTAATATATACTAATTATAAAATGTTAATACAAGTGGATCATAATGAACCATTGGGGAGTTCGTATTTCAGTTTGCACTCAAGTGATCCACATTAACCAGGCAGTTATTCTATTGCTGAGCCATTCTACCAGCCATATTGTGTAATCACTTTTAGACTTTCCATTGTAGCTAGGATAGCAGTTCTCCATTGAAAAGGAGTCTTAAGTACTTTTCCTGGCCTCAAACTGTGATCCTCCTGATCTGTGCCTCCCAAGTTGATAGTTACAGGAAGAAAATCAGACATTTAATAGACATTTCACCTACTATATCACAAAATTTCCTTATTCTTTTAGAAATTATTTTATGTGCTTTCTCATCAATGTTTATGTATCCTCTCACTGAAAAATTGCCTGTATCATCAAGACAAGTGTGGGTTGTGAATGTAAGCAGACATGAGTTCAAACTCTGATGCATAAAATTAAAAATATAGGAGTTTATCCAAGTCAGTTAACTTCTTGAAGACTGAACTTCTCCTCAGCCAAGTCGGTAGCACTGTTATACTTGCCATAGAGGTTGATGGTGCAGCTAAAATGAGGGAGTGCAAATAAAGTGCTTAGCCCAGAGCCTGGCACAGAGTAAATACTACATGAGAGCTCTTACATTCTTCTTCTTCTACTGGAAGTAATTTTCTAATTATCATTTTCTCTCATTAACTATGTGAACATTTGTCCTTATTGTACATACCTCAAAAAGGCCTAGAACAAAAATATCTGGATAAAATATATTCTAACCGCATATACTTTAGAAACACCACTCTAGGTCATGTTTGATGGCCAGCACGTGTTAGAAGCCTCAGTAGATACCTAGTGTTATGGTTGGAACATGTAATATGTTATTATATTAATGTGGAATGTTCCCTACATGCCCACATATGATGCTGGTTGCCAGCCGTTTACATCTGGTGAGTTATTGGGTCATAAGAGCACTGCTGTCATGAATTGGTTAACCCACTGATGGATTCAACCTCGACTCGTTTTTTGAGAGGTGGCTGGACCCTGAAAAGTAGGGCCTAATTGGAGGGTGTAGGGCATGGCTGATATGTCCTTCCCCGGGCCACTTCTTCCCAGGCCTGCTGCTTCCTACACGCCATGAGATGACAACCTCCTCCTCTACGTGTTCCCACTCCCCTTATACTCTGCCGACATGGGGCCAAGAAACCGTGCACTGAGTTCTCTGAAACTGAGCAAAATGAAGAATTCTTCCTCACATGCTTCTGTCTGGCATTCTGTAACAGACTCAAAAGCCTAATACATACAAGGAGAAATAAAAAGACAAAAGTAAAATGCCATTAGCAAGGAAGTCTTTGGTGCATCGAGGTTACATTTTTCTGGTTGCAAATTTTGTATTGGCTTCAATTTTGCTGAGAATGATTTTTTTCAAGTAAATACGGTAGTTTAATGTGTTATATAATAAAATCTATGATACAGAACATTTATTGGTCTGACTTGCCTTCCCCAGAGGCAGTATCTGCTCAGACACTGATGTCATATGCTTTTGACAACTGTACTGCAGGGCCTCTGTGTACAGATCCACAGCACAGCTTATTAGCAATGAAGGGAAAGATTCAAATATGTTATACTAACAGTTATGGACTATTACCTAAAATGAGCCTTGTGAGACAAAAGTACATATGTACTTTCAAATGCCAAATGCATCTTTGTTTTTTTGCTTGGCAAAATTAAATGAGAACCAATCCTTGTCTTAAAGATGGAAGGATTGAGTGCTGCGTAGTAAAGTAAATATTCTTCTCAATGTGCTCTTCTTTCTCCAAATAAAACTTACGTCACTTCTGATTTTTGAGAGTGGAAGAATGATAGGTGATGAAAATAATGAAACAGAAGAGAAAATATGACTCTAAAGTTGTCCTCAGTCTCAAAGTCAAAAGACAGATAAAGCTATTGTATAGAACTCTCCAGAGTATAAATCTAGGTCTGGATAATGTTTCTTCTATATGGAGTAGGTATTTATACCCTTAATCCAGTCATCATCTTGAGTTCCAACTAGCAGTGTCAAAATCCTAGCTACTCAGGAAGCTCTGAGGATCATGGTTCAAAGCCAGCCCAGGCAGAAAAGTCCATGAGACATGTATCTCCAATTAACCACCAGAAACCATAAGTGGCACTTTCGATCAAGTGGTAGAGAGATCACCTTGAGCTGAAGAGTGCAGGAACAGCACCCAGGCCCAGAGTTCAAGTACCACAATCAACAACAACAAAAAAAAAGACCCACCATTGGAACCTTGAGTGGAAAGAACAGATTGGCCACTGGAAGAGCATCTCCCATTGTTTGCACTTTCCAGAACATGGAAAGTCGGCTGTGAGGGCATGTCTTCCTCCCTCATGCAATCTGCTAGGAAGCCCAGCTGGTTCCTCATGCAGAGAAGTTCTTCAGAAAAGTTACTCATTTAAGACTTAGAGTCTGAATGTCAGTGTTGTACCAGAGGCTGATTTATTATTTTCTCTTTATGGGCTTTTTATTTCTTTAAAATAATTCATACAAATGGTTACAGTCACAAACATGATTTTAACCAAAATATTGCTAGCCTACCACATGAGCCAGACGTCTTCATTTGGAACAAGGGGTTCATGCCAAAATTAGGGAAAACAGCTTTGGTTTTGTTTTTTCTAAATTATTCTAAAAATAAGAGAAGAGGGTAGGAAACAATGCACGTGTGGCGTAAAGGAAAGCGGGAAGGCTGATTTATATGGCAGGAAATACTCCTATGAACAGAAGAGAGCTTGTGATTCACCTTATAATCCTTTGGAGGGAGCCACATGAAAATACAAAGGAGATAGATATAAATGATGTCAAGTAATAGGTGCTATGAAGAACTATATGTGATTGTGAGGAGATGGAAGATTATGAAACTAGACCATGAGAGAATGCCCAATTATGAACTTCATTATGTTTCGAACAAATTCATATGTTGAGTTTGTAACTCTCAGTACCTCAGAGTGTGACTTTTAGTTGGAGACCGGACTTTTAAAGTAAATGGATCCATTAGGACAAACACTAATCCAGCCTAACTGGTGTCCTTGTAAGATAAAGAAGTTTGGAGACAGAATAAATGCCAGGGACACATGGTTAGGGAAAAGATCATGTGAAAAGGACCAAGAAGGGGACCCTCTGTAAGCTACAGAAAGATGCCTCAAAGGACGCCAGCACTGCTGGCACCTTGATTGGAGATTGTAGCTGAACTATGAAATCATACTTTTGTTTTCAACATCCAGCCTGTGGCATTTTGTTATAGCTTCTGGAGCAAAGCAAATAAACTAGGGTTGAATTTCTGAGGAGGTAATAATTAGTACATTAGCCCAGATGGAGTGAGGGAATGGGCTGTTAATAATTAGTGAAGCGACTAGCAGGAAGAAATAGTAGTGGATACGAAGTCTGGAAACTGTGAGGCTGTGGTGTGTTTGGAATAAATATTTGGTATGAAAGTTGTTGGTTGGTTGGGTAAAGGAAATACTGTGTGCTTACCTGTAGATTGAGGAGAGAGTAGGATATACTAAGTAGTGATTCTCTCTACAACTTTTAGACACTCTTCCTCGTCAAAACAGCAGGGCAGCTGGGCAGAGACAAGATTCTGTAAGAGAAGGCATCTCAGAGCGGTGCTCTCACACACTGAAGAGAGGAAAGGGGTAGTGTCTGCCGCACGGCAAGAAAAAGAGGAGAGATGGATGGGGAATGGATGGACTTCTCCCTTCAAATGTAACATTTGAAAAATAGGTGCTGAGTCTTCATTGAAAGTGCCAAGGAGAATGAACAGGAAACTATCATTTCAGTTTGATTAAGTTAGGCAATGCTACATCATGTCTTTCTTAAATCTAAATCCAAGCTGTGAAGTCTAATAGGTTTGTCTGTTATTTGACCTCTAATTCTGGAATGGCTCTTTTAAAAGCATTTAACAGAGAGATTCAAGTTAGCATTTGGAGAGGACAGATAATTAAGTACCATTCAAACTGTTTACTCACAATGAATGCTACAGAGGTAGCAAACCTAGAATTACACATTACGTGAAGCTGTGGTGTACTATATTTCATTAGGCAGTTGCATTATTACAAACTCAGTTTTTTCACAGCAAAGTAATGTAGTTTCCAAAAGAAGCTTATGTTTTAAATTTGTAATAACTGCCACTCACCATATTGCTTTCTCATAATAAATTATTGAAGCTACTCCATTTAAAGTAACTTCTGCACTATGATTATTTTAGATTAAATGCCAAAGTTGGTTCAGTTTGAGAAGTATTTACTCAATGAATTTTGCATTTTTGACAATCCTGATGAATTATGCTTTTAGAGGGCTTGTGTAGCAATGCTACATTGTCACTGTTTGTATTTGTATACTTAGCACCATGTCTGAGGTTTCCTAACATAGAATCACTTTGGTCATATTCTGATTATAAAATTGTACACTTGGCAGTACCTTAGAGGATCTAAGTTTCCTCCTGTCAAGCCCTCCTTAAAAAGCAAGACATGAGTCAAGGGAGAGCTAATATAATAGCTCAGAGCAAGTGGGAATAACAGGAATGGGACTAGCATCTTGGTTTCTCGTACCCTTTCTTCCCATTTAATATAGATAAATGAGTCCTAGAAAGCACACTTGATAAATAATAATCATATCCATGCTGTAAAAGAAGCTCATCCTAAATACAAATTTATTTTGTTGATCTCAATATAAATGTGCTAACATACTAAAAGGGTGCATTCTAAATAAATGTTTATGTAGAAAGGCAGTTTGTCTTTTTGTGAACCTTGAAGAAGGAAAACAGGTAAAAATTCATGCCCTGTGCATAGTGTACTTGCTGAAAGATAGCCAGGCACCAGTGGCTCACACCTGTAATCCTAGATGCTCAGGAGGCTGAGATGTGAGAATCATGATTGGAAGCCAGCTCAAGCAGAAAAATCTGAGTCTACTCCTCCAAATAAGTACAAGAAAAGACCAGGCAAAATATGTGGCTTAATTGATATTACCAGCCCAACAAGTAAGCTGAATAAACGTGAAGCCCTGAATTTAAACCCTAGTATTGCCAAATTAAAAAATACACTCCTTTTACTTATTGTGAAAATACCATACAGAGGGGTTACAATTACATGGGCAAGATAATGAGTACATTTCTTATCAAGCATTGCAGCCTCCTCCTTTGTTTCCCCTTCCCCATCCCCCCCACAACCCCCCCCCACCAAAGTTGTAAAGTTCGTTTTTTGACATAACGATTTATACATTTCATTGTTGCAATGGGTCTACCTGTATCCCTATTTAAACGATTTGTTTTTTCCCTTCCCCTCCACAAATTATACCAACATCAAATACAGTGAAAGCAGGGGTTATACCGTGGAGGAGGGATATACAAAGCAACAAAGAAATCATTGTATAAATATGTTAGAAACAATTGCATGAAAGCAAAACATTTGAATACACCCCTATTATATTTCTCTACAGCTGAATTTAACAGATTTTGGAAATGTGAAAAGCATTATGGGTTTCCATAAAATACGTATCATGATGAAATATTCATCTTGTAGCATTATATGAATGTATCCCTTAAGCGTTAGGAAAGCCCTACTCCATATAAGATTTATCAAGTCGCAGTGGATATTCAAGGGATTATCAAGTTGAAGTCTTGAAAACTAATTAATTCAGGAAGAGTAGGTGATGTATCTCCCTTTTCTGGAGTGATATAAATAAACACATAGCTGACTTCTCCAAGGTCATCCCTCCAGGCATCAGAATTTAGGATTAGAAACATGTCAGGGTTCAGAGCCATAGAGAATCGCTACTCTGTTGTAACCAAGGGCAGTGTTACTGGTTCTTTATATGTAAGAGAAAAAGTTCTACCTAATTCTTTGTGATTTCACAGAAAATGTATATATCAAAGACCTATTGCTGACCACAACTGTTATTCAATAGATATTCATTTTCTCTCCCTTTCCTTAAAGATCACCTCTCCTGATACAATGTTCAGTAACAGAAAGCCCACTGCAAAAACAGCCTGTTTATTGATCAAAGTCACTAAAATTGTAAGTCATCATAACTTACAAAATATTAGGCAAGATAACAACTCTAATAACAAGTCTTATGAACTGCCACTTAAACTGAGAAGAGGAAATAGAAATGAAAGTTGTGAATGAGAGAACGAAACAAAGGGAAAGAAAGTAAAATAGAAATATCAGGGTAATGCCATTATTCTAAAGAGTTCATTTCCAGTAAAGAGTTATTATCAAGTATATATGCCTTCCTTGTAAAACAGCCACTAATTCAATGATAAAAATAGAATTGAACATTTTCTACGTAGAAGAGGCAATTTATTTATTTATTTATTATTGTGAAAATATTGTACAGAGGGGTTACAATTGCATGGGTAAGATAATGAGTACATTTCTTATTAAGCATTGTAGCCTCCTCCTTTGTTTCCCCTTCCCACCCAGTCTTCCTCCCCTCCCCCACCAAAGCTGTAAAGTTCATTTTCAACATAACGACTTGTACATCTCATTGTTACAATGGGTCCACTTGTATCCCTATTTAAACGATTTGTTTTTCCCCTTCCCCTCCAGAAATTATACCAATATCAAATGCAGTGAAATCAGGGGTTATACCATGGGGGAGAGACATACAAAGCAACAAAGAAATAATCTTATAAATGTGTTAGAAACAATCGCATGAAAGAAAAAAAAACATTTGAATACATATCTTAGGGATCATTTCTCTAACATCAACTTATCTGACATTTTCTGCTTGACTCAGACATATACTAGTTATTGCAAATAAGGGAAACCATGAGACCTATGTTTCTGTGGGCCTGGCTTACTTCACTTAATATAATTTTTTCCAAGTCTTTCCATTTCCTACCAAATGGGGCAATGTCATTCTTTCTGATGGAGGCATAGAATTCCATTGTGTATATATACCACATTTTCTTGATCCATTCATCTACTGAGGGG